>NW_028145523.1:220000-232500 GCF_977016875.1 Pavona decussata
GTGATAGCACGCTCACAACACGCTTTCACTTCAAAACAAAAGAATTTGATTTTAGCCAATTAAGGCGTGCTCAGAATCTTGCCTCATTACTGAATCTTTTGTTTCACAGGACACGCTAAAAACAATAAAAGCGTGACCTACCAAACAAAGAAGCGTGATCTATTGAACAAAAAAGCGTGTTAAACTTCAAAACAAAAGCTGTGTGTGAAAACACACCAAAGCGTGACCACTCTACTTTGATTTGAAGCAGACATTCGGAAAAAACCTTTTCGTCATGCTGTCAACTTGCCATCCTCTTTTCGGAAAAAGCCGAAAACCACGTGCTAAAAAAGTATTTTTCTCTACCGAGTAGCGTCAAGTGCATTTGAATGTGTATGAGAAGTACCGGTAATAAATGTAAACATCAAAAGAACAAGAAACATTCCCCGCTTTTTCGCTTCAAACAAAATTAATTTCAGACATGATTTTCTATCACTTGGAAAGGACATTCAAATCCCGGCCCACAGCACGCTGGCATGCTTCTGAGCAATCGAGCGTGTATGGCAAAATGAAACCTGATCCACGTTGTTCTGGTTATCTAGCACGTGACATAGATCTGCCCATAATATAAGAATTTCGTTGTGCGTCGTTTAAGACAGACAGCGGAAGATAGTTCGCCCAGACGGATAATGCGTCTTGTGCCCGTCTTTATACTACAGATGAATAACCAGACGAAATACGAATGTTTGCCCAAGTTCGTCCAGACGGATAATGCGTCCTGTAGTATAAAAACGGGCAATGTTTCAGTTCTAAAATCTGACGGGAAAAAAATTATGCAAGTTTAAGCGCCTCTGTCACGTCACTTGTGTCACAGCGAATTGGATGACATTTTGGTTCGTTGGAAACTAGAAGCTGCTCAGCTGTCTTCGCAGGAGCCTATAATCGTTTGGAAAATATTCAATAAGCTTTGAAAATGACATGCCTGATATCCGTACACTTCTTCAATCTTTGGCAATTCTTTGGTCAGCAATATAGACGTAATAGTTGCGCTGTATCTTCGAAATCAAGGTTTAAGTAAGTGAAATGAATATTTTTGCTACTTTGACCTTCATTGTTAATTCACAGTTCGAAAGAGATCGCACATTGAATGCAAATCAGTCGTGTTTAGTTATAAACTTTGCTCAAACTTTCGTCTCAACAATGACAGCTGAAATGACTTGGTGTTGTTCTGTTATTATTCAAGCGTGTTCTTGAAAGTTTAAGCGTGTTAAAACGCACGCTAAGCGTGACATCGAGCACACTTATTGAAACAAAAGGTTTAGTGTGCTAACTATTTCTAAACAAAAGGTGGTGTGTTCTAAATTGTTCTGTAAATTAGTATGCGCATATCCATGAATCTAGACACGCTAAGCGTGCTGTGTTAGCGTGTTGTGAGCGTGCTATCACCTTTGTCCCTGTTTTCCCGAGGAGGGTCATATATTTTAATGAATGGGGTTCTCCTTCTCAAAGAGGCATTTAAGTTGTGCAGCCCTGGGGTAACTTACACTTCAGCTCATGCCCCAAGAAAGTTATTACAGTAACCACTTGCTGCCATTGGAGTCGGTGTAAAGTAATCATGGACATACTGTTTGTATCTGGTGGAAAAGCAGTCATCTATTTATTATAGTGTGTTGCAGATGCTTCTAAACAAAGTAGTGCAAAGCAATGGTCAAAATAAGGAGACAATAGTGTCAAAGAAGGAATTGATGTCTCTTCTCAATCTAGCTGAGAGTGAATCAGAAAAAGAGAGGCTAAAGTATTTGGCTGTCAGATCTTCAGGAATCTCTGCTCATAAAGCCCAAAAGATCTATGGCTTTCACAATGGCCATAACAGAGCAGTGTCACTAGGAGTATCTGATGCCAATTCAGTGAGTGAAGATGAAATTTCTGAGAGTGGAGATGACACTGATCATCAGCAAGATGAAGGAGGAGATGAAGGAGATGTCAATGCAGGAGGCAAGTTTCCTCACCAATTTGAACTATCAAAATACATAAATGATGGAGAATGCTACGAACACGTGACAGAAACAGATGACATAAGTATGAACTCCCATCAGTTGCAAGTTATTCTTAAGAAGTGCAGTTTTAATTGGTTCACATTTGTAGATGTTGATAAAGAAATGTTACATGATTTTAAACCTTGAAGCAGTGGAACAGTTACTTCTAGATTTTGCAGGACAGATTCCTCTTCTAGGCTTGAGTTTAGAGGAAGAAAGGCTGGTTGAACATTCTCGACAGGCATATTTGTTTGTAAAAAATTCATGTCAGACGGAGCAGGATGTCCAGGATGGAGAGATCATCTCAGATTCAGATGCAAGTGAGACTGAATTATAGCAAAATGGAATGTCAGACGCACTTGGTGAAGATGGCAGGTTGATGAGCCAGAAGAAAAGAGCTTCACTCTACAGAAAGGCAGTTTGGGAGTCACATAAGAAGGTCATGGGAAAGGAGGTACCTTAAGAGAAGACGCAGCAAGAAAATGAGCAGAATACTTCAAGACTGTCCAGGAATAGGAGCAGCCGTTGAAGAGTTTGCTGCGCAGTGTGGGGCAGGGGCAGATGCATGGCGGCGTACAGGAGTTGTAACATTTGATGGTAACAAGAAGGTTTGGAAGAAGGCAAGATTTAGGTGCATTAAGGATTTCCTTGAGAACAAATACAAACAGACCTTTGCGTATGGAACAGTGGTACAACTTTGTATTGCATGCAATAAGAGAAGACGTTCTGCCATTCGCTACCAAGGAGTTGCAAGCGTTGTCCATAAAAGGGCACGCAAGGCTTTTAATATCCATTTCTACCGGGATCAACACTGGAGTGCTGCATTTTACTCTACATTAAATATCATTCAATACACTGATGGCAGAGACATTATGAACCTTGGAAGGGATGACCAGGCAGGTTTTTCCTTGGACACTATGGCTACCCATTAGTCTCATGCCACCTTGCGCATTTCAGGGAAGGGATCTCTGACAACAAGAACAGATTATGTCAATAACTACCCTTCCGTGCTACAAACCACTTCTTACAATTTCCCTGCAACAGCAAACACAGGAGAAATTTGTGCAGGTGTTGTCAAGGCACCAGGAATCTTTGAAAAAGGTCCCCAACAGCACATGGCAGGCTTGAAAATGCTTAAGAAGGAACATACTGTTGAACCAGTCTTTGTTAACAGGAACACAGGTTCTATGAAGGAAGTAGAGCGTATAAGAATCGATGGTAGCTATGACGAGGGGCCCTCTCATCTAGAGGTGCAGTACTGGTGCACACAGACACCTTGAAAGAGGTAGTAGAGCAATTATGGTAACATCACGCAACAGTGGTGCCAGTTATCTTAACAGGGTGGAGCTACAAAATGGCTGCCTTGCCCTAGCGCATGCCAACTTATGCTTCAAAGCAGGTTGACTCGCTCATAGTGATGCTAATGAATAGCAACAGGCAGCAGTTGGGTAGTCCGGAAAGTGCATTCATACGAGAAGTTACTGGACCAGAGCTTCCTGTGGTTCTTGGCTTCATTTGGCAACTGAGAGATATAGTAAGGTTCTGTACCAACTCCGCAAAGTTCTCTGTACTTTGAGCTGATCCCACATTTAACCTGGGAAAATTTCACCTGACAGTCACTACATATAGTAGCCTCATGTTGGTGGATCATAAAAAAGGGAAACACCCCATGTGTATGCCAATGTTGCTTTATCAACGTAAAACTTTTGAAAGCTATAACTTCTTCTTTTCAATGTTAGTGGGGATGAACAAGGATATGGCCGCAGTCCTTGCATTCGGAACCAATGGCGAAGAAGCCTTGACCCAAACATTACCGAGAAATTTTTACCATGCTCTTGACCTAAGGTGCTTCACCCATTTTAAAGACAACTGTAAAGAGCAGTTAAAGTTAATCCCGCACAAAGTGCAAGCAGAGTTTCTGGTAGATGTTTTTGGTGGAATAAACAACAAGACCAAGGAAGAAGGTATGTATTGTATCTGGGCTTTAACATTTTTGCTTTGGAGCCAGAAATTTTTGTTTCGAAACAGATTTAAATAAATGGGACATCGAAATCCTTACTCCGCCTCTCACCTTAGGGCTTAACATTGATAAACAAAGACAAGGATGATCATGGCAACACGCTAATTTTAGCATATTTTTCAATTCACAGGACTTGTCAATGCAGAAACAGAAGAAGAATTCCTTGCTCAGTTGGAGTCTTTCAAAGATGTCTGGAACACAAGAGAGACAGAACATCTCCCTCAGAGCCAGTCGCCAAAGTTCCATGATTACATTTCAAACAAGGTAACGCTTGTTAACCCTCAAACTTAATGGTGTAAATTTCAACACTCAAATCAATGAATGAGGCGATTCGATAGAATCTTCCCGAATGGTTTCTTAAAATCTTAAAAGCTCTATGCCTTTAATCCTGAAAATGTGAATGAGTTAAGAAGTAGTACTCATGACAACACGAAGAAAGGCCAAATGGACCATACTATTGACCTTTTGAGGTCTATAACCTCAAGACAACGTGGCCCTTTTTTCCTCTTTTCTTACATGTGAGAATTGTTGGAAAAAGGCCCTGTTTTTCAGGTGTACCCCCACCTTAAGAGAATGATGAGCACTCCAAGCTGAATAGTTCCGCTAAGTGGATAGGCGTGGCCTAAGCGGGAACTTTAGTTTTGAAACTCGAATTAATTTTCGGGAGATAAAGCGTCGGAATCGAATACTTCAGTTTTGAAACTAGTATTAAAGGCGCAAAAAAATTCTTCTGTTCAATAGCTGAGTGTAATAAGCAGACTTTTTGTTCTAGTTGTCAATAATTTGCATGTTACAGCAGGAGTCCATTATAGGCTCCCGGTTACAGTTGTTTATATTAGCTTACACTGTTGCGTTACTTATGCTAAAGGACCTGCCAAATCTGCCGTGGAACAAAAGTTGTTTTATTGATTATCGACATTTGATGTCACCTCAATCTAACTGTGAGTTACAAGTATGTTAATGTTGTGAGTGTCACTGATAATAAACTATTTCAGTTCATTGATTTATGTGAATCATTTCTATGGCTATGGGGGTAATCATTTTGTATGCGGACATCTGGTGGCCAAGCGATATAGAGGTGCTTAACTCGGCCCTGAAGACTACCGACTAAATGCAAATTGATGATTGGTTTAGTGGTCTCTTTAAGTCCCAGCGCCGTTGTTTGTTTACTCGTGTTTCTTTTTTTCGGGTAACGTTACTCCTTTGTTAATTGTTGTTGTCATTTTCCATTCACTTTTTTTCTTCTTGTTAATCTGTATATTTATATGCATCCGCAGCCATCCGGTCCGCGTTTTACAGATACTCGTGGATGTCCTATCATCTGGCGCAATAAACAAGAAATTTCAAGTTCATCTCAGTTTGACAGAAGAAACCTCGTTGGTGGATGAACTGCAAATGATGCTGAAAGAACGTTTGGGCTTAGACGTAATCTCCTTGATGCAAAACATCTTCCAGTTATGTCCCGGGAGACCACCAAAGGTAAGACAAGTTGATATAATCATAAAAGCTTCAGTCGACTGAAAAAGGCTTCTTATTTTATATTGTTTCGTAAAGTATAATAGATAAGGATTACTTTTAACGTTTTTCTTTATGTGCCTGTAATCGGAAGTAGTTTTAGTAAGCCAACTTCTTCGAGGGTTTCGATTTTTGAACCACTGGCGACAAAGCTTTTTAGTCACTGGCGCAAATGTACAGTTGTGGTTGTCTTTCCATTGGAAACGTCAGGTACTAGGCACATTATTTTACTGACAAAGTTTGAGAGGGGGATGTAGCTGTGTTACAAAGCCCCCAGTTCAGTCACATTTTTTAATTTCCAACATTTGTTTTTGTTTTTTTCAGTTTTATTTCTTTTCTTGGTCGTAGAGAATCGCCATTAGGGAGAAAATAGCAGACACTTTTGGATAAATGTAATTTACCTCGTAAGTTCAGGGTTGATAAGTGTTCAGTCCGTGACCACGTGGGAATTCCAGTATACAAGCCTGAGAAAAATTAAGTACGCAGTGCGTACATGGTCGGACAGGTAATAAATATCTTATTAACAATGAGAATTTTTGTAGTGACCCTTCGTCATTTTATTTGAAACATGAACAATGCATATATAAATATAAAAGCAACTACTGAAACAGATTTATTTAAGGGTATGGATTTAAACATAAGTCTTGGTACGGACGGATTTCCTACCGAATTTTACAAAGTTTAGAAGTGTCAAGTGTCTTTGAGTCTTTTCAAATGGAAGAAATCAAGTCATTTTTTTCATGTATTTGTTATTTATTTTATTTTATTAGCGTTGCATTTATGAAACCAAAACAAATAACAATCAATATGTAGACGTTGTCAGGGATATCGCAACAGCTAAGTAGCCAATTACCGCAGGCCCAGAAATAAAATATATGTAAAAGAAAGAAAGAAAAACACATCACATGCAGCACATTATTGGTACATCTAGAAATCTTGTGGAGTTGCATTTCAAACAGATGGTTTAAAACGTTCGAGGGTTGTCCGGATTGTAGTTCATTCTGACAGCAGTAGAGTAGTAGTCATAGAGGAAAGATTTGAAACTAGTAAGAGTAGCATTAGCTAAGTCCATTCTGCCAGTGAGTAAGTTCCCGATTCTTGTTGTTCTACTGTAAAGCTACCCATACCAACAAGTACTTGCCATTTGATTCACACCACCCTGCGCAACATAAATGATCTGTTGTCAGCACGTTGATGCGCCATGCGGACACCATCCCTTCTAACAAGGGCCTGAGAACAGAGGAAACATCCCACGTCCAGGACAGCCTAAAGGTCAATGGATATCCCACCAAATTCATTGAAAATGCTGCCCAACCAAAGTCTGGTCCACTAAACCACCATCTTGACCCTGTTGGCCTTGCCGTGGTACCCTATGCGAAAGGGGTATCAGAGTTCCAGTAAGCTTGGAACAAGTCCTGGAATTGGGGAACAGAAATTCTTGTGATGAACAGCAGAGGAAACTGATGTTGGCGACAGCCCAACAAGCCGGTATGTCAGGTCAATGGCAATTAAAACTTGTTACTTTTTCTACTGAAAGCTTCTCATTTTACTGTTGTATATATATTCCTTGGGAAATGCAGGTTCATCCTTATAAAAATGAACACTAAACCTTTTGAGCCGGAAATTTTGTTATGTTTACCGTGTTTCAGAGTATTTTGCTGCGGGTTGGAGATGCCAGTTGGATAAATTGCTTACATCTTTTGTGTGGACGTCTGACGTTTACCTTCATGTATGATTTGACTTTCCCGAGAAAACTTTTCGCTCCATCCTGTTTCGCCCAGTAGTGACTAATTTGCACTTTGCACGGACTTGAAATGCGCAAATACAGGGCACTTAAAGTTCTTTCTCGATGATTTTCACATTCATCTTCACATTATGTTCACTTTTCAACAAGCGTTTTGCTATATAGAGGCCATTAAATTACGTTGACTGACATTTCTATTCAATTTATATTGTACCTCTATGAAACGGGCAACCTCTATAAAGCTGCCAGTTTTCAAAGTCCCCAGGGTGGCTGCTTAATAGAGGTCCGACTGTAATTCACAAAAAACAAAATATTACCGATATATAGAAGATTATAAGGTTCTTTTGTTGTTGTCTTCAGCTCCTTGTATTATCTTTTAAGGACATCGTTGTTTTTAGAGCTTTCATTTTTTTATAGGACGTAGGTGCAGACGTCCCCACTACAGTTGATATGGCCATACAAATAAATTTCAAAAAGCTTATGACCATGTTCAACATCATAACTGTATGTCCTACTGCATCAATACACAAAGTACAGAAGAAGATTCTGTCTGCTGGAGCAGCCCAGATCCTAACAGGTTTCATAGTATAGAGAAGAGCTGTATAAAATTCAAGATGCAAATGTCTCTGTTTGTAACCAAGAAACAGAAGCATTCAAGGACTTGAACCCCTACTGATTAAAGTCAGGGCCATGCTACTATTGGACAACTTTTTTTACCTGTTATGTATGCTTACTTCAAATTTTAATAACTTAAATGAGTGTCATGAAGGTAACCAAAAAAAAAAGTTTGCCTCGGGAAGGGAAGTCACTCCTAACAACTGAGCAGCCACCTTCCTAAAGCATGTGGCTTTAAATTTATTGTACCTAGAGAAGATAATTAATTTTGTAGCAAGTTCTAATCTACATGTTACATTCATCTTTCAGACTTACTGATGTCTAAGATCGTGGACTGCTTTGTTGTGGGCCACTGGGCATTATCCCACAAGAAGCTGACTGAAAGACATGTGTCTGGACACATCACAAACCTTGACGAATTGTACGAAACACTCGTACAAACATTTTTGAAAGGAGGTGATCTAGTCCTGGACATTGGAAGTGAGAATGGTAAATTTTGTTTTTCTCATTTTATACACATTCTAAACTGAAACACTGCAATGTTATCTGCTAAGATTTTTTTAAGTATTTCTGTATACATTCAACCATGTGCAGCAATAAAAATTATATTGTGTAAATGGCACATCTAGGGATCTTCGGATGCCTTCCTGTTTAGCAGACTGATAAGTAGAGAATTGGGAGGAAAGTTTGGACTGTTTTTATATATTACTGTGATATATGTTAGTCAGTTCCCGTTTGATGAGAGTGTTATCATTTTTAGGAAATGGGATGCTAGCAGGCTTGAAGCTGAAGCATCTTCATTGGGAAAACAGGAGGAACGAAAAAAAGTGAATTTGTGGAAAATCTAAGAGAAAGCTCGTTTGTCCAAAGGCTCCCAGTAACAGGCTGTCTTTCTGATTTCCTTGACATACAATATGTTTTATCGTTCATCAATAATTATTAATGTGGTAACTATTTTGTCTGTTAGTTTTTTAAAAATTTCATTTTATATCTCAATAGGTTAAGAACTTGTTGCTAACAGGAATGAAACATGTTTCTTTCACCGGTCTGTACAGACTGTGCACTTCTAATTTTGTAGAAACCATGACTACGTCCCTAGCATATTTGCGGTTATCGTCCTTTATCCAGCAATGTGTGCTGGAGAGAAAAACGCTAGCCCTTGTGATTGCATAACATCCGGAATACAGCTGCCTCCAGCCGCAGCGAACTGTAAAGTAAAATATTCTAGGACAAGTGTTGAGAGGAACTGAACTTCGGACAACCTTTCAATATCTAAGAGATCGTTTTTCCTCCAATAAGTGTTGAGTAAGGGGGGGGGGGGAAGGGGGTCTGAAATTCGGAAAATATGTTGAGTTAAATAGTAATGATCGTTTTCCACGGATAGTGTTGAGGGGGTCCTAAATTCGGAAAACATTTTGGGTTTATTAGATAGAAGTGATCGTTTTTCCTCAGCCAAGTAAATAAGTGTTGAGGGGGCCTGAAACTTGAGACACCTCTTAAGTTAATAGTAATGATCGTTTTTCCTCGGATAAGTGTAGAGGGGGTCCGAAATTTGCACACCTCTCAAGTTAAAAGTAATGATCGTCTTCCTCGGAAAAGTGTAGGGGGAGTCTGAAATTCGGATAGCCTTTCAAGTTAGATAGTTACGGAGAAGTGTCGAGGGGGTCCGAAATTCGGAAACAACTTTGAGTTTAGAGGGGGTCCTAAATTCGGAAAACCTCTCAAGTGAGATATTAGTGATTCGTTTTACTCGACTAAGGGTTGAGACGGTCCGAACTTTCTTATTTGGAACAGTAAACTGTATTCTTGTTATTAGGCTTGCTCGAAATGGAATAAAATAGTGTGATTTTGACGGAAATGTCATATTTTAAATTGTGCCTCTTATAACCTTGACCGAAACCAAATTTTTGTCTGATGAAATGCCCCATTTCGCACGGATGGGGAAAATTCTTCAGTGCGTTGTGGTTTTCTTGCACCGAATTCGTCTAAAATGAAATGCCACAAATTAGTTTGCAACGCATTAACAACGAATCACACGTTTCACTACCGGTAAATAAATCACTGCAAAGTAAAACAAAAGCAGCTCAGAAAACAAGAATTTTTCCCAGCTTTCTTTGTTTGTCCTGCTTGATTTACAGCTGTCAAGAAAAGGCGCAAAACTCAGATCAGAATCGTTCCATCTGTAACTGTGAACCCTGTAGCTGTGAAGATGGCAAACTGCGTCAAGATAAAGATGAATGAAAAAGTCTGGCTGAGGCCTTCGACTTTAATGGCGGGAAACTTAGGTATGATTTTCAAACTCGATATAAATCAAGGCATTTACATTTGCTGTGAACAAGAAGGGGAGATTATTATACCAACAGAAACCAGCTTTTTTAATATAGAAGATCACACCAAGACAGATGTCGTGAACGGCCCACGTTCTCAAAGACCTCTGCCGAAGTATCTTCACCATGTAATTCGCTTGGAATCCCCCTTTCTTACCAGAGAACAGCCTCCCTAGGAACAAATCTAAGCCCACCACCTGGCCAGATGTCCAATCCTCAAACCTTGCAGTGGCCGAGCTTCTCCTCTGGCTCGAGAAAAGTGCAACCATCATCATAGAAGAAGTCAGTTGTAGTAGTGGACGTCCTATCATCTGGCACAATAAACGAGTTTGACAGAAGAAACCTAGCCAGTTGATGAAGCGCAGATGTTAAAAGAACAATTGGGTTTTGACATAATTCTCCTCGATGCAAAACATCTGCCAGTTATGTCTGGGGAGACCACCAAAGGTAAGCCAAGTTGATATAATTGAAAAGCTTCAGTCGACTGAAAAAGGCCTCTTATTTTATTTTGTCTTGTTAAGTATAATAGTTAGGGATTACTTTTAAGGTTCTTCTTCATGTGCCTGTAATCGCGAATAGTAAGTTTTAGTAAGCCAACTTCTTTGAGGGTTTCTAAAGTAAAAAAACCACTGGCAACGAAGGTTTTAAGTCACTGGCGGGATAGGTTCTGTTAGTTTTTCCATTGGAAACGTCAGGTACTAAGCACATTATTTCACTGCCAAAATTTGAGACGGGGATGTAGCTCTGCTAGAAAACCCCTAGTTCAGTTACAGTTTTAATTTTCCACACATTTGTTTTTGTTTTGTTCAGTTTTATTTCATTTTTTTTTTTGGTCTTACGGGGAAACAAGTTTACGGAAAATTTAAAACGCGACTAGCACAGGTACATCCCCATCTCAAATTTTGACAGTAAAAAGTATATGGCTAGTACCTAACGTTTCCAGTTTATGGATTGTGAGAACTGAACTGAGTTTCCGATTTCGAAACACTGTCATTTCAAACTTTTAATTTGTCTACCCTACAAGATGGCTTGTAATTCAGCGATAAGGTAATAAATTCCCCAAAGTCATAATATTCCCTCTTTGCAATGAACAGGATCTCAGTTCTGGAGAGGGAGCCGAAAGATACTGATGGCCAAGAAAAGTCAAAAGTCGTACTTGAGAAGGGGAAAGATCCCAAAGAAAAAAAAAGTCCACAACAGGAGATATTCTGGGTCGGTTATGAAAGATGCTATCCCCAGACATTAAAGAGGAGGACGATTTCAAAGAATCCTTTTCACCAGAACCCAGGAATTCTAACCAGTTGCGAGGTAATAGCAGTAGTTCTTCCTCTCAAAAAACTGTTGAAGATGAAGCTAAAATGATCTAGTCATTATTTAAGTGCTCAGTTTGTCTTAGTCAATGTAAACTACCAGCAGCAGTATGTTCCATTTGTTATGCCGTAATTAGTTGTGTGCATTGTCTAGAACAGTGGATTGAGTCAAGCACCTCAGAGCAAGTGTCCAGTATGTCGCAAGAGTGCCAATTATGCGGTTATTCCAATGGTGCGGGAAATCGCCAATATCCTGGGTTTATGGCAGGTGGATGATGTCAAAGTAAGTACTACCAAATTGAATGGCATTTTACCAAAATGAATGGATCACGTCTAAATTGAATGGCTAACCAATGCAAACTAAATGCATGATCGTAAATTGAATGACACATTACCAAAGTGAATGGATTACTTTCAAATTGAATGGTTCATTTCAATTGGATGACACTGGATGGCAAGTTACAAAATGAATGGATCACAGTCAAATTGAGTGGCTTACCAAACTGAATGGCTCACACCGCGAATGGAATTCTGGACTATGCTCAAGGACCCTGGGATCTAGGTTTTCGCGCGCTTCAAGAAACATGGCGGCTAGAACTCCTGATTTGGGCGGAGGGGAAGCAGACAAAAGAGACAATCATGGAGGTAGAGTTCCGCATTAAATACCGACCAATACATGTACTTCTGCCATTGAGGAACATTGAAGATTATTTGGTTATCAGACTCCATCATCATCAAGATCTGGCAAGCAATCTGGCACATTACAGCGTGGTCAGGGTAAAGGCATGAAAATGACTGTAACCACAAGAAGTGGAGACTATAGAGTTTTTCAAGTAAAGAACACTTGAACAAAATCGTTTGTTTGTCTTTCCTGTACAAGCGACAGTGAAGTGCCAACTGCAAGTGCTAAAATTCATTTGCGTTTTGCTGGGCTAGGGGAAAAGAGGGTGGTGT
>NW_028145523.1:237500-315000 GCF_977016875.1 Pavona decussata
TCTCTGCTCATAAAGCCCAAAAGATCTATGGCTTTCACAATGGCCATAACAGAGTAGTGTCACTAGGAGTATCTGATGCCAATTCAGTGAGTGAAGATGAAATTTCTGAGAGTGGAGATGACACTGATCATCAGCGAGATGAAGGAGGAGATGAAGGAGATGTCAATGCAGGAGGCAAGTTTCCTCACCAATTTGAACTATCAAAATACATAAATGATGGAGAATGCTACAAACACGTGACAGAAACAGATGACATAAGTATGAACTCCCATCAGTTGCAAGTTATTCTTAAGAAGTGCAGTTTTAATTGGTTCACATTTGTAGATGTTGATAAAGAAATGTTACATGATTTTAAACCTTGAAGCAGTGGAACAGTTACTTCTAGATTTTGCAGGACAGATTCCTCTTCTAGGCTTGAGTTTAGAGGAAGAAAGGCTGGTTGAACATTCTCGACAGGCATATTTGTTTGTAAAAAATTCATGTCAGACGGAGCAGGATGTCCAGGATGGAGAGATCATCTCAGATTCAGATGCAAGTGAGACTGAATTATAGCAAAATGGAATGTCAGACGCACTTGGTGAAGATGGCAGGTTGATGAGCCAGAAGAAAAGAGCTTCACTCTACAGAAAGGCAGTTTGGGAGTCACATAAGAAGGTCATGGAAAGGAGGTACCTTAAGAGAAGACACAGCAAGAAAATGAGCAGAATACTTCAAGACTGTCCAGGAATAGGAGCAGCCGTTGAAGAGTTTGCTGCGCAGTGTGGGGCAGGGGCAGATGCATGGCGGCGTACAGGAGTTGTAACATTTGATGGTAACAAGAAGGTTTGGAAGAAGGCAAGATTTAGGTGCATTAAGGATTTCCTTGAGAACAAATACAAACAGACCTTTGCGTATGGAACAGTGGTACAACTTTGTATTGCATGCAATAAGAGAAGACGTTCTGCCATTCGCTACCAAGGAGTTGCAAGCGTTGTCCATAAAAGGGCACGCAAGGCTTTTAATATCCATTTCTACCGGGATCAACACTGGAGTGCTGCATTTTACTCTACATTAAATATCATTCAATACACTGATGGCAGAGACATTATGAACCTTGGAAGGGATGACCAGGCAGGTTTTTCCTTGGACACTATGGCTACCCATTAGTCTCATGCCACCTTGCGCATTTCAGGGAAGGGATCTCTGACAACAAGAACAGATTATGTCAATAATTACCCTTCCGTGCTACAAACCACTTCTTACAATTTCCCTGCAACAGCAAACACAGGAGAAATTTGTGCAGGTGTTGTCAAGGCACCAGGAATCTTTGAAAAAGGTCCCCAACAGCACATGGCAGGCTTGAAAATGCTTAAGAAGGAACATACTGTTGAACCAGTCTTTGTTAACAGGAACACAGGTTCTATGAAGGAAGTAGAGCGTATAAGAATCGATGGTAGCTATGACGAGGGGCCCTCTCATCTAGAGGTGCAGTACTGGTGCACACAGACACCTTGAAAGAGGTAGTAGAGCAATTATGGTAACATCACGCAACAGTGGTGCCAGTTATCTTAACAGGGTGGAGCTACAAAATGGCTGCCTTGCCCTAGCGCATGCCAACTTATGCTTCAAAGCAGGTTGACTCGCTCATAGTGATGCTAATGAATAGCAACAGGCAGCAGTTGGGTAGTCCGGAAAGTGCATTCATACGAGAAGTTACTGGACCAGAGCTTCCTGTGGTTCTTGGCTTCATTTGGCAACTGAGAGATATAGTAAGGTTCTGTACCAACTCCGCAAAGTTCTCTGTACTTTGAGCTGATCCCACATTTAACCTGGGAAAATTTCACCTGACAGTCACTACATATAGTAGCCTCATGTTGGTGGATCATAAAAAAGGGAAACACCCCATGTGTATGCCAATGTTGCTTTATCAACGTAAAACTTTTGAAAGCTATAACTTCTTCTTTTCAATGTTAGTGGGGATGAACAAGGATATGGCCGCAGTCCTTGCATTCGGAACCAATGGCGAAGAAGCCTTGACCCAAACATTACCGAGAAATTTTTACCATGCTCTTGACCTAAGGTGCTTCACCCATTTTAAAGACAACTGTAAAGAGCAGTTAAAGTTAATCCCGCACAAAGTGCAAGCAGAGTTTCTGGTAGATGTTTTTGGTGGAATAAACAACAAGACCAAGGAAGAAGGTATGTATTGTATCTGGGCTTTAACATTTTTGCTTTGGAGCCAGAAATTTTTGTTTCGAAACAGATTTAAATAAATGGGACATCGAAATCCTTACTCCGCCTCTCACCTTAGGGCTTAACATTGATAAACAAAGACAAGGATGATCATGGCAACACGCTAATTTTAGCATATTTTTCAATTCACAGGACTTGTCAATGCAGAAACAGAAGAAGAATTCCTTGCTCAGTTGGAGTCTTTCAAAGATGTCTGGAACACAAGAGAGACAGAACATCTCCCTCAGAGCCAGTCGCCAAAGTTCCATGATTACATTTCAAACAAGGTAACGCTTGTTAACCCTCAAACTTAATGGTGTAAATTTCAACACTCAAATCAATGAATGAGGCGATTCGATAGAATCTTCCCGAATGGTTTCTTAAAATCTTAAAAGCTCTATGCCTTTAATCCTGAAAATGTGAATGAGTTAAGAAGTAGTACTCATGACAACACGAAGAAAGGCCAAATGGACCATACTATTGACCTTTTGAGGTCTATAACCTCAAGACAACGTGGCCCTTTTTTCCTCTTTTCTTACATGTGAGAATTGTTGGAAAAAGGCCCTGTTTTTCAGGTGTACCCCCACCTTAAGAGAATGATGAGCACTCCAAGCTGAATAGTTCCGCTAAGTGGATAGGCGTGGCCTAAGCGGGAACTTTAGTTTTGAAACTCGAATTAATTTTCGGGAGATAAAGCGTCGGAATCGAATACTTCAGTTTTGAAACTAGTATTAAAGGCGCAAAAAAATTCTTCTGTTCAATAGCTGAGTGTAATAAGCAGACTTTTTGTTCTAGTTGTCAATAATTTGCATGTTACAGCAGGAGTCCATTATAGGCTCCCGGTTACAGTTGTTTATATTAGCTTACACTGTTGCGTTACTTATGCTAAAGGACCTGCCAAATCTGCCGTGGAACAAAAGTTGTTTTATTGATTATCGACATTTGATGTCACCTCAATCTAACTGTGAGTTACAAGTATGTTAATGTTGTGAGTGTCAATGATAATAAACTATTTCAGTTCATTGATTTATGTGAATCATTTCTATGGCTATGGGGGTAATCATTTTGTATGCGGACATCTGGTGGCCAAGCGATATAGAGGTGCTTAACTCGGCCCTGAAGACTACCGACTAAATGCAAATTGATGATTGGTTTAGTGGTCTCTTTAAGTCCCAGCGCCGTTGTTTGTTTACTCGTGTTTCTTTTTTTCGGGTAACGTTACTCCTTTGTTAATTGTTGTTGTCATTTTCCATTCACTTTTTTTCTTCTTGTTAATCTGTATATTTATATGCATCCGCAGCCATCCGGTCCGCGTTTTACAGATACTCGTGGATGTCCTATCATCTGGCGCAATAAACAAGAAATTTCAAGTTCATCTCAGTTTGACAGAAGAAACCTCGTTGGTGGATGAACTGCAAATGATGCTGAAAGAACGTTTGGGCTTAGACGTAATCTCCTTGATGCAAAACATCTTCCAGTTATGTCCCGGGAGACCACCAAAGGTAAGACAAGTTGATATAATCATAAAAGCTTCAGTCGACTGAAAAAGGCTTCTTATTTTATATTGTTTCGTAAAGTATAATAGATAAGGATTACTTTTAACGTTTTTCTTTATGTGCCTGTAATCGGAAGTAGTTTTAGTAAGCCAACTTCTTCGAGGGTTTCGATTTTTGAACCACTGGCGACAAAGCTTTTTAGTCACTGGCGCAAATGTACAGTTGTGGTTGTCTTTCCATTGGAAACGTCAGGTACTAGGCACATTATTTTACTGACAAAGTTTGAGAGGGGGATGTAGCTGTGTTACAAAGCCCCCAGTTCAGTCACATTTTTTAATTTCCAACATTTGTTTTTGTTTTTTTCAGTTTTATTTCTTTTCTTGGTCGTAGAGAATCGCCATTAGGGAGAAAATAGCAGACACTTTTGGATAAATGTAATTTACCTCGTAAGTTCAGGGTTGATAAGTGTTCAGTCCGTGACCACGTGGGAATTCCAGTATACAAGCCTGAGAAAAATTAAGTACGCAGTGCGTACATGGTCGGACAGGTAATAAATATCTTATTAACAATGAGAATTTTTGTAGTGACCCTTCGTCATTTTATTTGAAACATGAACAATGCATATATAAATATAAAAGCAACTACTGAAACAGATTTATTTAAGGGTATGGATTTAAACATAAGTCTTCGTACGGACGGATTTCCTACCGAATTTTACAAAGTTTAGAAGTGTCAAGTGTCTTTGAGTCTTTTCAAATGGAAGAAATCAAGTCATTTTTTTCATGTATTTGTTATTTATTTTATTTTATTAGCGTTGCCTTTATGAAACCAAAACAAATAACAATCAATATGTAGACGTTGTCAGGGATATCGCAACAGCTAAGTAGCCAATTACCGCAGGCCCAGAAATAAAATATATGTAAAAGAAAGAAAGAAAAACACATCACATGCAGCACATTATTGGTACATCTAGAAATCTTGTGGAGTTGCATTTCAAACAGATGGTTTAAAACGTTCGAGGGTTGTCCGGATTGTAGTTCATTCTGACAGCAGTAGAGTAGTAGTCATAGAGGAAAGATTTGAAACTAGTAAGAGTAGCATTAGCTAAGTCCATTCTGCCAGTGAGTAAGTTCCCGATTCTTGTTGTTCTACTGTAAAGCTACCCATACCAACAAGTACTTGCCATTTGATTCACACCACCCTGCGCAACATAAATGATCTGTTGTCAGCACGTTGATGCGCCATGCGGACACCATCCCTTCTAACAAGGGCCTGAGAACAGAGGAAACATCCCACGTCCAGGACAGCCTAAAGGTCAATGGATATCCCACCAAATTCATTGAAAATGCTGCCCAACCAAAGTCTGGTCCACTAAACCACCATCTTGACCCTGTTGGCCTTGCCGTGGTACCCTATGCGAAAGGGGTATCAGACAGAGTAAAACGCATGCTGCAACAGTTCAACATAAAGAATGCTTTTAAGCCCATACGCACACTTGCTGTCTTCAAAAAACCGAAGGACTGTGCACCAGAAGAAAGAAAAGCAGGCATCATTTACAGAGTTGAATGCAAAGACTGCGATTTTTCCTACATTGGTGAGAGCAAACACTGCTGGGCTTCAAGAAGAGTAGAACACGATCCTGCGCATACCGCAATAAAGAGTCGGCAATCCGACAACATGCTGAAAAAAACCACGCACGACATCCACCCACGCTACGGCAAAATTCTTGGAAGGAATGAAACCAATTACAAGCGCATAATTTTTCTGGAGTCTTTACACTCAAACATTGACAAGAACTCCGTGAACGAAAGAATAGACTTCCCAAGGGAAAATGTGCCGCTGTTAAGATCTCTTGGGAGCTGAAATATGAAGCAGTGATTTTGAATTTTAGATCCATTGTACCCTGCAGAAGGGCCAGAGATACGGTTCAAAAATTTGGGAACCTTTTTTAAGATTTTTTAGATCAGTTTTAAGCCCCTTTTATCAATTTTAATCATGAACACTGATCGCCAAAAGAAAAAACATTTCTGATATGTTGTAGTTCTACATCTCTTGGGGACAACGATAGGAAACCTAGTAGCGGATGCTCGAGTCGTTCTAGCGCTTTCGCGCACAACCGGAATAATGGAAGGACTAAGGTGGACTAGGTTATGCATACCCTTGTAAAAAAATATCAAGTCTAGGAGCTCATGCCAATAACATACAGGAAGTACATCTAGAGATATTAACCTTTCCTTGTAAGATATTTCTGTGATAAAAGGTAAATGGAGAATAAATCTGGTTGCACATATTTGAATTTTTTCGTTTGGAAATTAATTCAATTGTCTGAGGCACCTAGACCTCAGTTGGGTACGCTAAGTGCGCACGCACTAGGCCAAGATACAAGGTGCGCTATGTAGAGATACTTCGAATGTACCTGGCATTCCTCCTAATGTATCCAAACAACTTGCTAGGACATGCAGCTTGGTGACAGACTTGGGCGCGCCAGGTCAGGTCACAGTCTACTAACACTCCAAGGTCACACTCTTCCTCACAGGACTTGAAGGTACGGCCGTTTACCTCATAGCTTGTGGAGATAGGCTTGCACTTCCTTGTTATGGTTGCAGCTTGCATTTCTTCTCATTGAAGGCTAAACCAGAAGCAGCGGACCATGAACGGAGACTGTGAAGGTCTTGTTGTAAAGCGGCGCCATCATCCTGAGACTCAACTTCCTTTTAAACCTTTGCGTCGTCGGCGAACATCAACACGCGACTCTTGGTGATGACATTAGGACGGTTGTTTACATATAGCAGGAAGAGAGCACGACTGAGAATTGAACACTGGGGAATGCCCGACGGAACAGGGAGGTCACGTGAAGTCGCCCCCAGTACAGTGACACGGCGCCGA
Source organism: Pavona decussata (assembly GCF_977016875.1). Classification (NCBI taxonomy): domain Eukaryota; kingdom Metazoa; phylum Cnidaria; class Anthozoa; order Scleractinia; family Agariciidae; genus Pavona; species Pavona decussata. The sequence continues at coordinate 244,094 of NW_028145523.1, forward strand.
TCACAGAGGTACGCATGGCAGCGTCCCACAATTTGTTAATGAGCAGGTCATGCCTAACCTTATCAAAGGTTTTGGACATGTCTACGTACACACAATCGACTTGACCTGCCCTATCAAGAATGGCTCCAATATGATCTAGGGTCTCAAGTAGGTTAGTGACGCATGATTGCTCACACCGAAACCCATGCTGACAATCCACAATCAGTTCTTCTAATCGCTCCTTGATGCGGCTTAAGTAGCGGCGTTCGAGGACTTTTGAAATAATACAAAGGAGGGAGATTGGCCTGTAAGTTTCTACGTGGTCTTTTTCGTCCTTTTTGTGGACAGGCACTACATTGGCCAATTTCCGCTTCCTTGATGTAGAACAACGAATGTAAATTATGTTTCCAAAAGGTCTAGATGGAAGTAGACTGGAGAGAATAGTCATCACCGACACTTGCAAATGAGCTTCAAAGAAAGTTATAAAAATATTAAAGTGAGGCTATTATAGCAAAAACAAAAGCAAATATTTACAAACAATTGCAAATAATTGTTTTTTTTCTTTTAGATTAATTTTAGTTTAAATTACTTGCAATTTTTTGTAAGCCCTATCAATGCCTTGAGTGTATAGTTGGATATTTTCTTGTCGGGTTTTGCTACCAATACACTGCTGATCAAATTGAACCCAGATAACTCCGTGGGCTGATATTGGAGGACTCTTCAAAATACTTAATTCCAATGATAGAGATATTTTCGTATGACCTTGAAAAACAGTTTTCATTTTTGTTTGTAATTTGTTTCATCCCCCAATGATTGAACAGATCAAGGCGAAACCCACATTCATTTCCCGCGTAAACAACCCTAATATGAGCAAAGCATTGTTCGATTGTCCAATCGTATTATGGAACACACAGTGACATCAATGCAAAAATATTGATTGATTTCTAGAAAGTTCTCGCAGATCGATCGAACGCTGGTCGTTCAAGTTCTGAGCATGCAGGTCTGGAGTGTGGTCGTTTCTTGTAAATCTGTGCTTTTAAAGAAAGACTACTCATTAAACAACAAAGGAAACAGTTGTGAGTGGATCATGCTTAGATCATGAGTGCGGTACAAAGACATGGAGAGCTCGATTCTGTTGAACAAAGGTCACTGAAGTCGACTGCGAGTTGATCACTGCAGGAATGCTGTCCAGTTACGGGTGTCCTCGAAACTTAGTAAGAATTTTGGTTTTGTTATTGATTTTAGTCATCCAAAAGTGCAGATTGTTTTCTTCATAGCTGATGGCGATGAAAATTAGGAAGAAAATATGCAGTTGATCATGAAGAATCTAGTGTGAACGCGTAAGATTAATCACGTGACTTTGTTGTGACGTTTGGGCTCTCCATTTCTCTACTCTTTATCCTGTGGGAGAAAAAATTGCCTTTCCTGACAAAATTTAAGTGCGTGTCCACGATAGGACCAGGCAGGAGGTGATAATACTCAAATCACCGATTTGGCTCAAACTTGGCAGAAAGATTGAGTGCCATGAACATATTCATGTGTTAAAACATTAAGTCAAAATATTCCATTTTACCAGAGTTATGGGTAAAACCTGAAAAATGGCCATTTTGGCACAAATTTATGCATATTAATTAGTGAAACTCAATTGAGTGGTTAGACAAATATAATTGTGATCTGGAAATAAAACCCACTGAATTGTCTTTCTTGTTGACCACTCTTGTAGCACAGTGCGTAATTTCAATCGGTACCTTCGATTTCGTTATTTGCCTGAACCTAAAGTAAGAGGCTGTTTAAGTCATTTTCACGAGAACCTCAAATTCGGCTTTTTTGTACCCAAATATCTCTAATGGCCAACAACCTAACGATGTAACTTAACCATAAGATTGAAGAGGCATATCATAACCTTCAAAATACGGAATAAAATTTTTGGGCAAATGAATAGTTTGTTTGTATGATGCAAATATGTATTACCACCTGAACGATTTTTGTCCATTTCATCAAAATTCATGTTGCAAAAAAATATATATATATTTTCTGACTGAACATGAAAAGACACGGAATGTTCAATAAATGTTTTCTAACAATAACAATGACAAAATTGGCGATATCCGAGGGTTCCGATTAGTTTTACCAAGCTATTAACGGCTAGGTGTCCCCTCTTTTCATACAAATATTTGCCTCCAAAAAAGCTTATCGAAACAGGTAATCTCTTTGAAGTAATTGCACACTAAGCATAGCAAGTGCTAAAATTGGTAGTGGCTGATACATACATGTCTTCTCAGTGCTTCAGGCTCCATCCTAGCTAGCGTTTTATCTCACAGCCACCATAGAATCCAATTAGCCGGCTTGTTCGTATCGTCTGCCTGCCTCGATTATTTCAACAAGCCACCCGTTATTGTCATCAACTGATGAAAAATGTGAATATAACGATTTTGTTTCCAAAAACGTGCCAGGAAGTAAGGTAAATAAGTATGACAGTTTGCCTAAAGTATCGAGACCTCCTTGGACTGAACTGGCGCCCTTCTCGCTTTTGTTTGCACCCATTGCATGGATCAAGAAAAGGAAAATGCGACAGGGGCGTATCAAAAAAGATTTCTGAGGAAATAATGAAGAGGTGGAAGAAATTTGTTCCAGTAGGAGCAGGTAAAGCATAAAGTTAATCTCCTTATCATGATTATATAGGTTCAGCACTGTGCAAAGTAACAATAGCAGACTTTGCGGCACTCGTTCGACGCAATTGTGCGATGGCTTGGAAATTCCTAGACAGATTAGCTAAAAACAGTCGCTCGAAAATATCATCAACATTTCTATGTTAGTGGAGAATTATCATTCGAATTTTCGTAGTAGTAGTGAAATTCAGCGTGCAGAGAAAGTCGTGTCCGATTTTTTTAACTTTCAGGTAGATTTGAGTGAACCGAAAGCCGTTTTTCAAGCTGATCTCACAAAGGGAAATCTTTTGAAAAAAAGTATCTAATTACATTTCAGGCCCGAAATGTTTCCTTTGTACTCTAGTCCACGCAATCTTCAAGTAAAAATAATTTGAAATATGAATTACTCTTGCTTAATAAGAATTATTTCAAAGAAAGTTAGTTGTCTGTGTTATGCTTCATTATTCAATGGACGTACCAAAAAGGTTTTGATCGTCCGGTAAGAAAGTTATTCAGTTGCGTTTGTGGTTCTTGCATTGTCACGTGCATTTCAATAAATTCTACACGGTATGTAATAAACAGTTGATGGAGATTTATCGATAAGGTCCTTTTGCTTTCCCAGAAATTATCAGATGAAAATTGCTAAAATGAAACTTTTTTCCTTTGAAACCTTATCAAAGCTGACAAGGTGTAAAAATGTTTATGTCGCCAAAAATTTGCATAATTTTGTTTACGACTGCGCTGATGCGTGACATGGCACTTTCCGCTTTCGCGTGAAAACTGACAGCCAAACAATATTTTAGCAGACTATTCTACTTGATGTAATTCTTTTGTATGAGAAGCAAAAATATGATGAAAGATGAAAGTTTTCATGTATGCAAAAAGTTATGATAAGCAGTGAACTTTTAAGTCAATAAAAGCGCTCCTTTCCGCTGACGACATTTTTTGACGGGAAATATTTTTTGGCGGCAAAATGAACGATCAACTTCTGACTGCGCTGTTGCAGGCAGCTTTCCTCGTTGTTGCGTTAGCGTGTCTATTGGGAATTTGTTTAGTTTCAAACTAGTTTTTGTCAGAAGATGTGCTGGATTAATTTCAAATTGCAAGATGTATGTTAGTCATCGACGTGTTGCCATGTTGAGATTCATCACTTGTTTCTTCATGAGACCTTACTTGTGTACGTTCTAATGATTACAATATGTAATGAGACAGTGTAAACCATTCTCACCAAAAATCATATGCAAGTGATAAGCGTTCGATGTGCGACGCTTGTACTCACGAATCTACGCTCGATGCGATTCTTGCCTTCCGCCGTACCGTGCGATTTGAAGAGAAGGAAGCTAAACCTTGTATTGTTTTGTTTATTATAAGTAAATTGGTTGTTTGCTCTATTCTTCGCATAATTCGTTAGGACTTTGTAGACGTTGCCGTCAGCATCAGATGGATATATTCAAAGCGGACACGCCCAGGGAAGAAAAAGATTATGGTAGCACTGCAAAATTAGTAAGTCTGTCAAGGAGATCTATTGAATGAATGACTAATGAACGAACGAACGAATGAATGATCGGTTAGTCAGTCGGTCGGTCGGTCAGTCTGCCACTCTGTCTGACGGACTTATTGAACGAACGACAAAACGACCAAACGGACAGACAATAGGCTGGACGAATGGAATGGTTGAACTGGTGATGTCGTAGCGTGAAAAGGGAAACATTGTTAATGTCACTATTCCGCATATACTTTAAATTATTATTGTTTAACAAAGCATGCAGCTAGATAACAGTATTGAGACAAAGTAAACAGACAACAAGGTGGCGTAATTGGGGGACACATCCCCGTGGCAGGTTAATACGACTTCGGGTTATGTGCGCAAAACAAACGTAAGCCTCACTTACCTCCCCACTAACGTGGGTTAGGACAAGAGTATTGGCAGAGCCTTTCTTATCTCCCCAGCACCATACGGGCTGGATCGGACAAGATAAAGGCAAAGGTATGAGATGGCAAGATACGAGCAATGCCAAGAGCTTGAGGGAAGTCGCAACGCAGACTTAACCGAACCACAAGGAGTGACCCCAAGTTTAATGAATATATAACAATCCTCCTCCAAAGGGAGGGAGGGTGGGTAAACAAAATTTTTTAACGTGTTTGCGTTCGTGCAATACTGCCAGGATAATGCCCTGGGATAGTGTTCTGACGCTTTTATAGCGAGACAGTGACTCAAAGTTCGGCCAATAGGTACAAATGTACTGTAAACTAAAAGACACAACGTGGCAAACTACTACCCATCAATAGGGCTTTACAAAACGAGAACCAATCCCAGCAAAGGTAAGATTCATTTCTAGACAATTGTGCAACATATTGGTACAATTTCCTAGCCATGAAAGGCTTTTATCCTAACCCTACTGAATAGAGAGTATTCATTTATGAATGAGGCTTTCGTGTATACATTGTTGTCTGGGGTCGACACAACATTGCGTGACCTACCACCCCTAAGGCGTCACGTTCCATTAAGCGCATTTTACCGTTCGGTAAAAGCCTTACCACTGTGACGTCCGGGGCGTCAATGTTTCTGCTGCTTAAGGGCCGGACTATTCTTTGTCTTCTGTCTTTGCCTCTGGTTCAAAACCAGCAACGTTGCGAGCACAAACAAGGCAACTAACTGCCAAAGTCACGATCTCCGTGGTTTTATTTTTTATCATCCTTTTTCTTGTTAGTCTTGAGCATTCGGTTTTGAATGATTTGAGACTGATGGTATATTGGGGTGTAGGTACAAAACTGTGTTGGGCCACCTTTTATGTTGAATATCAACAAGCTGAAATAGCTTTCAGTTTTCTTGTTACGTCCTCTAACCCTTCTAGGCTTATCCTGTTTTCGTTAAGCGGAGGAAATGTGATAAAGTTTTATAAATTGTATTAAAAAGACAATGCTTTAGCTCGTGGCGCTCTCAACAGGGACAAACTTGTGCCATAGCCGCTGACCGCGAAGCAGGCTCATAACTTGGCAACCAAGATGGCGGATATAAACAGCGAATCCTCTCCTGTCAAGCTTAGATGTCAGTTATGTAGTTATTTACCTTGATTTCTGTTTATTTTGGAAACAAAAATGGTATCTTCTGATAATTTTAATCAGTTGATGGTAATGGTGGATCCGTGTTGAAAAAATCGAGGCATATAGACGATACGATCGAGCCGGCTCATTGAATTTGACGATGGCTTGATACAAAATGGTAGCTAGGATGGAGTCTGGTGCACTGAGAAGACATGTATGTATCAGCCACTAGCATTTTTAGTTCTTACTATGCGTTAGTGGCAATTGTTTGAAAGAGATTACCTCTTTAGATAGGCTTTCTTGGAGGCAAATATTTGTATGAAAAGAGGGGAAACCTAGCTGTTAATAGCTTGGTCAAACTTGAATCCTTACCCACTTATATCGCCAAATTTTGTCATTGTTATTGTCAGAACATACTTTACTAAACATTACGTGTCTCTTCATGTTCAGTCAGAAAATATATATATATTTCTTTGCAACATGAATTTTGATCAAATCGACAAAAGTCGTTCAGGTGGTAATACATATTTGCTTCATACAAACAAACTATTCATTTGCCCAAAAATTTTATTCCGTATTTTGAAGGTTATGATATGCCTCTTCAATCTTATAGTTAAATTACGTAGTTAGGTTGTTGGCCATTAGAGATATTTGGGTACAAAAAAGCCGAATTTGAGGGTTCTCGTGAAAATGTCTAAAACAGCCTCTTACTTCAGGTTCAGGCAAATGACAAAATCGAAGGTACCGATTGAAATTAAGCACTGTGCTACAAGCCTGGTCAGTGGGCAAGACAATTCAGTGGGTTTTATTTCCAGATCACAATTATATTTGTCTAACCACTCAATTGAGTTTGACTAATTAATATGCATAAATTTGTGCCAAAATGGCCATTTTTCAGGTTTTACCCATAACTCTGGTAAAATGGAATATTTTGAGTTGATGTTTTAGCACATGAATATGTTCATGACACTCAATGTTTCTGCCAAGTTTGAGCCAAATCGGTGATTTGAGTATTATCACCTCCTGCCTGGTCCTGCCTGGTTGTATCATGGACAGACACTTAAGTAGAATGTCAGACCCGACGGTAAAACGATTCTGCAGGAAATGCAGGGGCTCCTTGTTTGAAAGTAGCAGTCCATTCTGTGTGTACATTCCATAATTGCCAGTGCCTGGAGTGTGTGAAAATCGCTTAAAATAATGAGGTTGCGCGCCTAAGGGCACAAAAACGTTGAGCAGATGAGCCAACACCATCATCTACCACGGCCACCAGTAGCACTGGAGTTCCAGTAACCTTGGAACAAGTCCTGGAATTGGGGAACAGAAATTCTTGTGATGAACAGCAGAGGAAACTGATGTTGGCGACAGCCCAACAAGCCGGTATGTCAGGTCAATGGCAATTAAAACTTGTTACTTTTTCTACTGAAAGCTTCTCATTTTACTGTTGTATATATATTCCTTGGGAAATGCAGGTTCATCCTTATAAAAATGAACACTAAACCTTTTGAGCCGGAAATTTTGTTATGTTTACCGTGTTTCAGAGTATTTTGCTGCGGGTTGGAGATGCCAGTTGGATAAATTGCTTACATCTTTTGTGTGGACGTCTGACGTTTACCTTCATGTATGATTTGACTTTCCCGAGAAAACTTTTCGCTCCATCCTGTTTCGCCCAGTAGTGACTAATTTGCACTTTGCACGGACTTGAAATGCGCAAATACAGGGCACTTAAAGTTCTTTCTCAATGATTTTCACATTCATCTTCACATTATGTTCACTTTTCAACAAGCGTTTTGCTATATAGAGGCCATTAAATTACGTTGACTGACATTTCTATTCAATTTATATTGTACCTCTATGAAACGGGCAACCTCTATAAAGCTGCCAGTTTTCAAAGTCCCCAGGGTGGCTGCTTAATAGAGGTCCGACTGTAATTCACAAAAAACAAAATATTACCGATATATAGAAGATTATAAGGTTCTTTTGTTGTTGTCTTCAGCTCCTTGTATTATCTTTTAAAGACATCGTTGTTTTTAGAGCTTTCATTTTTTTATAGGACGTAGGTGCAGACGTCCCCACTACAGTTGATATGGCCATACAAATAAATTTCAAAAAGCTTATGACCATGTTCAACATCATAACTGTATGTCCTACTGCATCAGTACACAAAGTACAGAAGAAGATTCTGTCTGCTGGAGCAGCCCAGATCCAAACAGGTTTCATAGTATAGAGAAGAGCTGTATAAAATTCAAGATGCAAATGTCTCTGTTTGTAACCAAGAAACAGAAGCATTCAAGGACTTGAACCCCTACTGATTAAAGTCAGGGCCATGCTACTATTGGACAACTTTTTTTACCTGTTATGTATGCTTACTTCAAATTTTAATAACTTAAATGAGTGTCATGAAGGTAACCAAAAAAAAAAGTTTGCCTCGGGAAGGGAAGTCACTCCTAACAACTGAGCAGCCACCTTCCTAAAGCATGTGGCTTTAAATTTATTGTACCTAGAGAAGATAATTAATTTTGTAGCAAGTTCTAATCTACATGTTACATTCATCTTTCAGACTTACTGATGTCTAAGATCGTGGACTGCTTTGTTGTGGGCCACTGGGCATTATCCCACAAGAAGCTGACTGAAAGACATGTGTCTGGACACATCACAAACCTTGACGAATTGTACGAAACACTCGTACAAACATTTTTGAAAGGAGGTGATCTAGTCCTGGACATTGGAAGTGAGAATGGTAAATTTTGTTTTTCTCATTTTATACACATTCTAAACTGAAACACTGCAATGTTATCTGCTAAGATTTTTTTAAGTATTTCTGTATACATTCAACCATGTGCAGCAATAAAAATTATATTGTGTAAATGGCACATCTAGGGATCTTCGGATGCCTTCCTGTTTAGCAGACTGATAAGTAGAGAATTGGGAGGAAAGTTTGGACTGTTTTTATATATTACTGTGATATATGTTAGTCAGTTCCCGTTTGATGAGAGTGTTATCATTTTTAGGAAATGGGATGCTAGCAGGCTTGAAGCTGAAGCATCTTCATTGGGAAAACAGGAGGAACGAAAAAAAGTGAATTTGTGGAAAATCTAAGAGAAAGCTCGTTTGTCCAAAGGCTCCCAGTAACAGGCTGTCTTTCTGATTTCCTTGACATACAATATGTTTTATCGTTCATCAATAATTATTAATGTGGTAACTATTTTGTCTGTTAGTTTTTTAAAAATTTCATTTTATATCTCAATAGGTTAAGAACTTGTTGCTAACAGGAATGAAACATGTTTCTTTCACCGGTCTGTACAGACTGTGCACTTTTAATTTTGTAGAAACCATGACTACGTCCCTAGAATATTTGCGGTTATCGTCCTTTATCCAGCAATGTGTGCTGGAGAGAAAAACGCTAGCCCTTGTGATTGCATAACATCCGGAATACAGCTGCCTCCAGCCGCAGCGAACTGTAAAGTAAAATATTCTAGGACAAGTGTTGAGAGGAACTGAACTTCGGACAACCTTTCAATATCTAAGAGATCGTTTTTCCTCCAATAAGTGTTGAGTAAGGGGGGGGGGGGAAGGGGGTCTGAAATTCGGAAAATATGTTGAGTTAAATAGTAATGATCGTTTTCCACGGATAGTGTTGAGGGGGTCCTAAATTCGGAAAACATTTTGGGTTTATTAGATAGAAGTGATCGTTTTTCCTCAGCCAAGTAAATAAGTGTTGAGGGGGCCTGAAACTTGAGACACCTCTTAAGTTAATAGTAATGATCGTTTTTCCTCGGATAAGTGTAGAGGGGGTCCGAAATTTGCACACCTCTCAAGTTAAAAGTAATGATCGTTTTCCTCGGAAAAGTGTAGGGGGAGTCTGAAATTCGGATAGCCTTTCAAGTTAGATAGTTACGGAGAAGTGTCGAGGGGGTCCGAAATTCGGAAACAACTTTGAGTTTAGAGGGGGTCCTAAATTCGGAAAACCTCTCAAGTGAGATATTAGTGATTCGTTTTACTCGACTAAGGGTTGAGACGGTCCGAACTTTCTTATTTGGAACAGTAAACTGTATTCTTGTTATTAGGCTTGCTCGAAATGGAATAAAATAGTGTGATTTTGACGGAAATGTCATATTTTAAATTGTGCCTCTTATAACCTTGACCGAAACCAAATTTTTGTCTGATGAAATGCCCCATTTCGCACGGATGGGGAAAATTCTTCAGTGCGTTGTGGTTTTCTTGCACCGAATTCGTCTAAAATGAAATGCCACAAATTAGTTTGCAACGCATTAACAACGAATCACACGTTTCACTACCGGTAAATAAATCACTGCAAAGTAAAACAAAAGCAGCTCAGAAAACAAGAATTTTTCCCAGCTTTCTTTGTTTGTCCTGCTTGATTTACAGCTGTCAAGAAAAGGCGCAAAACTCAGATCAGAATCGTTCCATCTGTAACTGTGAACCCTGTAGCTGTGAAGATGGCAAACTGCGTCAAGATAAAGATGAATGAAAAAGTCTGGCTGAGGCCTTCGACTTTAATGGCGGGAAACTTAGGTATGATTTTCAAACTCGATATAAATCAAGGCATTTACATTTGCTGTGAACAAGAAGGGGAGATTATTATACCAACAGAAACCAGCTTTTTTAATATAGAAGATCACACCAAGACAGATGTCGTGAACGGCCCACGTTCTCAAAGACCTCTGCCGAAGTATCTTCACCATGTAATTCGCTTGGAATCCCCCTTTCTTACCAGAGAACAGCCTCCCTAGGAACAAATCTAAGCCCACCACCTGGCCAGATGTCCAATCCTCAAACCTTGCAGTGGCCGAGCTTCTCCTCTGGCTCGAGAAAAGTGCAACCATCATCATAGAAGAAGTCAGTTGTAGTAGTGGACGTCCTATCATCTGGCACAATAAACGAGTTTGACAGAAGAAACCTAGCCAGTTGATGAAGCGCAGATGTTAAAAGAACAATTGGGTTTTGACATAATTCTCCTCGATGCAAAACATCTGCCAGTTATGTCTGGGGAGACCACCAAAGGTAAGCCAAGTTGATATAATTGAAAAGCTTCAGTCGACTGAAAAAGGCCTCTTATTTTATTTTGTCTTGTTAAGTATAATAGTTAGGGATTACTTTTAAGGTTCTTCTTCATGTGCCTGTAATCGCGAATAGTAAGTTTTAGTAAGCCAACTTCTTTGAGGGTTTCTAAAGTAAAAAAACCACTGGCAACGAAGGTTTTAAGTCACTGGCGGGATAGGTTCTGTTAGTTTTTCCATTGGAAACGTCAGGTACTAAGCACATTATTTCACTGCCAAAATTTGAGACGGGGATGTAGCTCTGCTAGAAAACCCCTAGTTCAGTTACAGTTTTAATTTTCCACACATTTGTTTTTGTTTTGTTCAGTTTTATTTCATTTTTTTTTTTGGTCTTACGGGGAAACAAGTTTACGGAAAATTTAAAACGCGACTAGCACAGGTACATCCCCATCTCAAATTTTGACAGTAAAAAGTATATGGCTAGTACCTAACGTTTCCAGTTTATGGATTGTGAGAACTGAACTGAGTTTCCGATTTCGAAACACTGTCATTTCAAACTTTTAATTTGTCTACCCTACAAGATGGCTTGTAATTCAGCGATAAGGTAATAAATTCCCCAAAGTCATAATATTCCCTCTTTGCAATGAACAGGATCTCAGTTCTGGAGAGGGAGCCGAAAGATACTGATGGCCAAGAAAAGTCAAAAGTCGTACTTGAGAAGGGGAAAGATCCCAAAGAAAAAAAAAGTCCACAACAGGAGATATTCTGGGTCGGTTAAGAAAGATGCTATCCCCAGACATTAAAGAGGAGGACGATTTCAAAGAATCCCTTTCACCAGAACCCAGGAATTCTAACCAGTTGCGAGGTAATAGCAGTAGTTCTTCCTCTCAAAAAACTGTTGAAGATGAAGCTAAAATGATCTAGTCATTATTTAAGTGCTCAGTTTGTCTTAGTCAATGTAAACTACCAGCAGCAGCATGTTCCATTTGTTATGCCGTAATTAGTTGTGTGCATTGTCTAGAACAGTGGATTGAGTCAAGCACCTCAGAGCAAGTGTCCAGTATGTCGCAAGAGTGCCAATTATGCGGTTATTCCAATGGTGCGGGAAATCGCCAATATCCTGGGTTTATGGCAGGTGGATGATGTCAAAGTAAGTACTACCAAATTGAATGGCATTTTACCAAAATGAATGGATCACGTCTAAATTGAATGGCTAACCAATGCAAACTAAATGCATGATCGTAAATTGAATGACACATTACCAAAGTGAATGGATTACTTTCAAATTGAATGGTTCATTTCAATTGGATGACACTGGATGGCAAGTTACAAAATGAATGGATCACAGTCAAATTGAGTGGCTTACCAAACTGAATGGCTCACACCGCGAATGGAATTCTGGACTATGCTCAAGGACCCTGGGATCTAGGTTTTCGCGCGCTTCAAGAAACATGGCGGCTAGAACTCCTGATTTGGGCGGAGGGGAAGCAGACAAAAGAGACAATCATGGAGGTAGAGTTCCGCATTAAATACCGACCAATACATGTACTTCTGCCATTGAGGAACATTGAAGATTATTTGGTTATCAGACTCCATCATCATCAAGATCTGGCAAGCAATCTGGCACATTACAGCGTGGTCAGGGTAAAGGCATGAAAATGACTGTAACCACAAGAAGTGGAGACTATAGAGTTTTTCAAGTAAAGAACACTTGAACAAAATCGTTTGTTTGTCTTTCCTGTACAAGCGACAGTGAAGTGCCAACTGCAAGTGCTAAAATTCATTTGCGTTTTGCTGGGCTAGGGGAAAAGAGGGTGGTGTTTCAAAAAGATGGCAAAGCCAGACACGTCTATGAAAAACTTGTGTCGGAATTTCCTCCCTTGGCTGAAAGTGGTGGAAATATTAAGAACAACCGAAAATAGTTCAAAGATGTTGTGTGTCCTTCCTGTACACCTCGTGGCGGGTACACAGTACCCTATTTAAAAAGTGTACTTGGGCAGGCGAGAGGGTTTATCCGACCTCTACAAAAAGATCTTAGCCTTCAGGAACAGAGGGCATTTCAGGTAAGTTTAAAAAGATATATGCTATTATATAAATATAATACAATATTAGACAGGTGTCCAACAATTACTGTACATACGTATATACATCAATCAAGTATAAAATAATCAAGATATATCGCAAAATCGTATCTCAACAAAGTAAAACGAGGGTCCCCAATAAGTTTTTCAGGATCCGGGATTTGGCCCATTTGGAGAATTTGAAGAAAAATGGGAGCGTAATTCGGGATTGCATTTATGGACGGAACGCAGCATTTAGCGATATTATGAAGTGGGATCTGGGAAGTTGTCACCTTGAAGCCCCCAATCGGTAATTACTGATGGTGAAAACTTTTAAATAAAATAAACTTTTGCTGCAATTAAGATTATTTGAGTTCTTTTTTTTTACGATCGGACTGTTTGACAACATTCTGTGAAGTATGGGATTCGCACGCAACCATCATGGTGGACGGACATTCATCCTGTATCTCTGATGCTGATGCCATTCATGTTTTAGAAACCGAGTCCTCCTCGCTCAATCCTGAGTCTTGTGAGCTAGAGTATCTTATCTTAATAACGGAAAGTTGGTATGGATAAATGACTTGGATTCACTAAAGAAAATCGTAGAAAATGTTCTAAAATTGCAGGGAAAGTGGCTAACGCCTGGTGGGAACAAAAAGAAATTTAAATCTTCAAACGACAATGTTATCATCAATTGGTCAAGTAAGAAACAGCGAATTCTGCTTTTTCAGGGCCCCATTGGTCCCGCTTTAAAGGATATACTGATCGAACCAGAAAGAGACAACTGAAACGCAAGATGCCGATTCTCTGAGCTCCACCGATCAATTATTTCAACCATCTACCCCACTGCAAGAGACTGACAGTGGTCAGCGTAATTTTCAAATGTCTACTGATGATGATAGTCTGCTAAATGGCCCTGAAATACGCTGAAATTCAAACGAATTCGAACGGCTTACCTAACTGTTCGTAAAATTTTCGCATCCATTAAAACGGCAAGAACTATCCGTTAATAAAAAATCGTAGCATCCGTTTAAACGGGAAGAGGTATCCATTAAAAAAATCTTGGCATCCGTTTAAACGTCAAAAGCTATCCGTTTAACAACAATCATAGTATCTATTAAAACGGCAAAAACAGTGTGTTATTAAACAACGTTTTGATTGCCACCATTAAAACGGCACTCTCTGTTGGAGCGAACAGCAGAGAAAAATTGAACGGAAGGTGCAAAAGAGGCGTTTGAGTGGCCACAGAAATTATTTGTAATGATGGTTCGATAACTGAGGAGATGTAACAACTGACGAACATTAAAGAACATACAGCCAACCTATATTTTGATTATCCCATTAACGGCCGAGGCGCCCCAAAACCGGCCGCGAATTCTCGCACGCAACGCGCAAAGGTTTCTCCCTCCCAAAGAAGGGGAAATTTTGTCCTCTATTGTTCTAATTGTCTTTGGAAAAGACTGACCAATCAGAATCCACAGACTGCGCATATATTTTTAGGTCTTAGGAGGGTCTAGACACAAAAAGGTTTTTGTCTTCCGAAAAATATCTGATTTCAGCCATCATGGAGGGCCGCACGCTTCAGGCTTAAATATTCAAGACGCTAATTTCGCGTTTTCGGAAGGAAAACACAACTTTTCGAAACGGTAAATCGAAAGAGGAACTTTCAAGGAATACTCGACAGTTTCGACAGCGGAAATCCAAGCATTAACGACGGAGAAATAATGCTTTGAGGAAAATTTGTAGATTTACCGAGGCGACGAGCTGGCGGACATCTCAAATAATTGTTTTCGCCATGGACTTTCTTGGTAATGTTCGAGTGTTTCTCGCAATGCAACTCACAAAGAATTACAGGTTTGATTGTGAATTTGTACTGATATACTATTCTAATTGATCGATTCTTCGTATTCCGAACAGTTTTCGCAAAAGTTTTGAAAAACGTGCTCCGCACGGGTCAATAAATTCGTTTCAAAATTGACTCGGAATTGCTTCAAATTGCTTGCGAGTCGGTCGCCTCGCGGCAAAAATTATACCCGTTTTCTTCTAAGACCAATACAAAGACTTAGTTGAATAAATTTTTCATTTAGAAAAGCTTTATTGCCTGTTTTTCTTTCTATTTTCATTGATGAAACGTGACGACTGCCTAATCTTGCGTAAACAAACAGGTCTTCTCGAGAGCGGATCAAATTACTGCCATGTGGCGCGAGGATCAAATTTTATCGAAATTTTCGAAATTTTTACCTTCAGGCTTATTTTTCGAGTAATCTTTAATTCGCAGCTACGGTATTTTATTCGAATAATAGAAATTCTGGCTATTATAGACCAAAGGAGTGCTGTTTTTTTGACCCAGTAAGTTGTCTATTTTTTCTGCACATTAGGTTAATAATTAACAAAATGCTAATTTGTGAAAATGTAAAAAACACGTGGCCTGCAATGGGTTAACACTATAAACATTTGGCTCGACCGGACCGACTGAAAAAAATGAAATGAATTCGCTTCCTCGCCGTGTTTGTCGCGTTTTGTTTTGGTTTAGTTTGTTTGTAAAAATAATCTATAATCCTCCCTAACTATTCTGTCGTTTAAGGGTTTTAATCCCATCGAGATCAAAGTGCATGGCTTTTTAATTTGCAGTGTCCAACCAACTGAATGTAAACAAAACCGCATAAGAACTATTAATTACAAATACATTGGTCATTGATGACATGAATTTAGATCAACTCTTGTGCGTAATGTGCCCCTTTGGCCTTGCACACGGTATTGGTTACCAACTCCGTTACCAAAACATGTAACGCTAAATATTGAGCTAGAATTTAAGATTTCAGGACAACTGTAATAATTTGAAAACAGGGATGGAAATTAAATTTCATGTGCATTGAGCTGGCAAAAGGAAAGCATCGGAATTCCTTTCCATTTTGAGTGAAGAACAAAATTAAAAAACGTACTCAAAATTAGTGATAAGAACAGGAGTGAACGCGATAGGGATTTTTAAGAAAAGTTTTGTTTTCACCAAAACTTTGATGCCAAATCCTCGAAAATCGAGGTGCACATTAGTTAAGCAATCCCCTCGGAAACTGAAACTGGATACTTTTAGAGTTAAACTGATAGTTCTAGCGTTACAATGGTAATTTTCAAGCTAAATTTCGACAGAAGGGTCAAAATACAAGGCGTGCGTTTCGCCTAGCGTTTGAATAGTTTGATCGATAGTTTGGCTTGTTTGGTTGGTTTCGTTTGAAACGTTTTGATGGTTTACACACAGCAGTTGGCTTGCTTTGTTTGAAGCATTTGAATAGGATGAATGGAAGCCTTCAACCACGTCATATTTGTCTACTTACCAAAGATCGAAATGCATGTTTCATAATTCCTCGCATTTCTTCTGAGCATTTTCTTGCTGCGGAAAAGAATCGTATGGACCGCGGTGGTCCATACAATTCGTCTCCAGTTACAAAGGATGGTTCACCTATACCATCTAGAAAACGGGCGGCAACTTTTCAGCATTTTAAAACTGATCGAGTTGATATCTAGGCGTAAACAATTCGCTAACAATCGGTAGTTGCTGTAGTTGTGAATACAGCGTCAGCGACATTCAAGCGTTGACAATGTGTGGGGGGTGGGGAGGGCGGGCTTGAGTCATTGTAGGCTTGTTATCAGATATTCTGCTGCAATGCTTACCTCAGAAATATTTCCATCACTGTTGTCATATCCCTATATTTTGCATTTTGGGGAATGTGTTTTAAGTTTTCTTACAAGGAAACCAATGAAAGAAAGGTTCTCAGAATGTGTGCTTCAAAACCTATTAGGCTGAAGAAGAGGAACTCTCCTTCGTTTTACGTATCACAAGATAATTTACATGGATAAATTCACTTTCTATTTAGAAGTCAGGGATTTTGAGTGAGACTACTTAAATCTTTAATAAAACCAAACACTTTTCTCGCCTACTGTAGCTATCGTGTTGATCGTTTAATTGGTGCAGATCGTGCGATGTACGCGCGCGACAAAGCTATTTTAAAATGTAATATAGATCTAAAGTTGACCATATGCATGTGTTTGCGGCCAAAGAGGGGTATTTGCATAATGACAATGGCTAGCTAAAAAAATTGATCTATACCTGAGGTTATGTCATGACTTGGCCTGGACCAAACGACCTCACATTTTAATTTGGTCAACTTTGAAATTCGTGGCTCTGGTGGGAATTTTAATGCCAAAACGAAGTGGGGCTCCAGAAAAGTTGCTTGATTCGCTATCTAAACTGTACCAAGCACCCAAGGCCAGAAAACCTGTATGCTATATATTTATTTTAAAGAAGCACATACAGCGTTTATTGCCTTAGTTTAATAGTGTGAATGCCTTTTCATGTAGGTGAAAGAAAAGAAAATCAGTTTAAAAGAGCTGAGGGAAGAAGCTCGTGATGTGAAAGTTCTTTCTCAATTGCAAGGGGCCATTTTCAGATTTTTCAACATGAAGAACTGACAGGAGGCTTTTGCGATCTAAGGTATTACTTTTAAGTTATATGGCTACTTCATAATTTTAGTGCTCAGGGGTTTCAGTAATATCTCAACCAGGTGCAAGTTTGTGTGCAGTAAGAGAATGTGGGTGTCTTACTGAAAGCCATGGGTGGGAAAATGGTTGATAAATTGCCTTATATTCCTGCAGGTAATAAACTTTTGCTTTGATAGGTAAATTGTTTGTAAGTTCACCTAAATTCATGTTGAAAGGGTTAACCTCTACTGGATGGTAGTTACATGACATAATCAGCTCAGCTTTGCACAGCTCATTCTGGTCACTGAAACAATACTATAATAGATTTTGTCACCTTCAACTTTGATTCTAAATGCATATTCAAAACAAACCTAATAGGCTTCAAAACCGAACCTTATACAGCAAAATACATGTACATTCCATAAGACGGAAAACGTACAACCATTTATGAGCATATAAAGTTCAGTGTTAAATGTTCATGTGATCCCATGTTTTAGTGAATGATTGGTGAGTGTGTAGCAATGTCTGAAATACATGTATGTAACGTCAGTCTATATGTCACAAAACAATAAAAATAATCTGTGACAAATACAAAATCTCAGACTGGTATGACCTCAGTCCGGAAAGAAAGTTTAAAAAAAATGTTAAAATAATGTTGAAAATGGGGTTGAAATAATGTTATCCTGAATGCTTATCAAGCTAATGTCAATTTTTTTTAATTTAACAATTTTTTACCATATGCCCTTTTTGTTATATGTAGGGTAATTCCTTTAAAAAAAATTTTTGGTTTGTACACTGTAGGGTGATTTTGAGAAGCTTCATGAATTTACGATGTTGTTAAAACATCTTGAAAAGAAAAAAAGACAGCCAGCGTACAAGGGACATGGTGAGATCATCGTTGATGGATCTGATGGCAAGACAAAAGGCCATGTTGTCTTTTCAAAGTATGAAAATGTTGATGTTTCAGCTTCATACTTTGAAAATGGGTCATTTTCGACATGTTGGATGGCATTTTGAGGTAAGTGCATAAATTTTAATTTGAATTAGTATAGGTAATCACATGTTTTCAAGTGCAATTTGGAATAAATTAACACAAGTAAATTTGTTCAGACTCAGAAAATTGCCGAGTGCAATTTGTGGTCAAAAGTGTTATTTATTCCAAATTACACGAGAAAAATCATATGATTACTTATTAATGATACACACGAAAAATTGTAGGATAGCAACTAATTTTGCAGAGGCAACGCAGGTGAATCAAGAGCAAAAATAATTTATTTGTCACACATTCAGTCAACACAAAAGTTTTGTCCATGTTTTTAACGATATTTCATGCTGCAAAAACCGGCTAGGCAGTTATAGGCTATAGCTATAAGGCTACTTTGTTTTTAAAGTGTCTATCAAAGGCGCTGTAATCATTACCTGACCAGTTCATCTTCGGCTTGTTTGTTTTTGTTATCTCGGCGTAAAGTGGCTTGAGCATTTGAGTGTTACGTTCAATGGGCTCATAATTTTTGATTCCATAGGCAATCCCTTCTGTAGACATCACTTTCTCCAAACAGACAGCGAAAAAGCAGTCCTTTTCGCACTGTTCTTGTTTTTAGAGCTTTCTTCAGCTCTGTTGTTGTTGCAGTTGTAAAAGAAAACCTGCATGCTCTAAACAGCAGCCATTGTTTTTGCTCGCAGCTCATCGATGTACCTGAACTTTGGGCCATTCGGAGGCCCCATTTGATTGGCCCAATTTCAGTGCCTTTTTTATCAACCAATCACAATCCTCTGGTTTTTCTATTATTTGCACTGTATTTCCTTTTCCCTGCACCGAATACCCGTTTTTCTGCATCATGTTTCCTGAAAACTGCATTTCTCTTAGCGAATCAGAATTGAGAAATTTTTCATGCATATTATTAATGCAGTTACTGTATTTGAGGATAGGGCAAACCATTGCTGCACTATGTAAGAATGGGGGTATTACAGTGTACAGTTTGCATGTTATTTTAACACTTAGGAACTAGGAGAGGACAAAATAAGGGCAGGCCCATAAGTCCTTCATAGCTCGTAATTAAAGTTTTCATGTCTATCATTTTTTTTATAGGTTGTAGATGCAGACGTCCCCACTACAGTTGATATGGCCATACAAATAAATTTCAAAAAGCTTATGGCCATGTTCAACATCATAATTGTATGTCCTACTGCATCAGTACACAAAGTACAGAAGAAGATTCTGTCTGCTGGAGCAGCCCAGATCCAAACAGGCTTCAGAGTAAAGAGAAGAGCTGTATAAAATTCAAGATGCAAATGTCTCTGTTTGTAACCAAGAAACAGAAGCGTTCAAGGACTTGAACCGCTACTGATTATAGTTAGGGTCATGCTACCATTGGACAACTTTTTTTACCTGTTATGTATGCTTACTTCAAATTTTAATAACTTAAATAAGTGTCATGAAGGTAACCAAAATAAAATTTTGCCTTGGGAAGGGAAGTCACTTCTAACAACTGAGCAGCCACCTTCCTAAAGCATGTGGCTTTAACTTTATAGTACCCAGAGAAGATAATTAATTTTGTAACAAGTTCTAATCTACATGTTACATTCATCTTTCAGACTTACTGATGTCTGCGATTGTGGACTACTTTGTTGTGGGCCACTGGGCATTATCCCACAAGAAGCTGACTGAAAGACGTGTCTGGACACATCACAAATCTTGACGAATTGTACGACACACTCGTACAAAAATTTTCAAAAGGGGGTGATCTAGTCCTGGACATTGGAAGCGAGAATGGTAAATTTTGTTTTTCTCAATTTATACACATTCTAAACTGTAAAACTTTGCAATGCTATCTGCTAAGATTTTTTTAAGTATTTCTGTATACATTCAACCATGTGCAGCAATAATAATTATATTGTGTAAATGGTACATTTAGGGATCTTCGGATGCCTTCCTGTTCAGCAGACTGATAAGTAGAGAATTGGGAGGAAAGTTTGGACTGTTTTTATATATTACTGTGATATATGTTAGTCAGTTCTCGTTTGATGAGAGTGTTATCATTTTTAGGAAATGGGATGCTAGCAGGCTTGAAGCTGAAGCATCTTCATTGGGAAAACAGGAGGAACGAAAAAAAGTGAAATTGTGGAAAATCTGAGAGAGAAAGCTTGTTTGTCCAAAGGCTCCCAGTGACAGGCTGTCTTTCTGATTTCATTGACATGCAATATGTTTTATCGTTCATCAATAATTATTAATGTAGTTAATGTGTTGTCTAGTAGTTTTTTAAAATGTCATTTTTTTATCTGGGAGAAGTGTTGAGGGGGTCCAAAATTCGAAAACCACTTGGAGTTTAGAGGGGTCCTAAATTCGGAAAACCTCTCAAGTTAGATATATTTAGTGATTTGTTTTACTCGACTAAGGGTTGAGACCGTCCGAAATTTCTTATTTGGAACAGTAAACTGTATTCTTGTTATTAGGCTTGCTCGAAATGGAATAAAATAGTGTGATTTTGACGGAATTGTCATATTTTAAATCATGGCTCTTATGAACTTGACGAAAACCAAATTTTCCTCCGATGAAATGCCCTACTTCGAACGGATGGGGAAAATTCTCCAGTGCGTTGTGGTTTTCTTGCACCGAATTTCTCTAAAATGAAATGCCACAAATTAGTTTAGGCATTAATAACGAATCACACGTTTCACTACTGGTAAATAAATTGCTGCAAAGTAAAACAAAAGCAGCTCAGAAAACAAGAATTTTCCCTTAAAGCACACTCCATACTCTGTGACAGCTAAAATCAACGTTTTGCATGCCAAAAACAAGTCTGTATTCTGTATTGTTGTAAAGTATTCCCCTTTTTCAGCTTTGTTGTGCCCAAATTAAGTACAGAGTTAGGTGCTCATAACTAATAAGTACCAGTAAGATAATTCTCAAGGAAATAATCAAGGTAATGCTCGATAAACTCAAAGTATACCATGTTTGCTCAAGAATGCTTCAAGGTTTGGTTATCTCAAAGCAAATTCTATAAAAATTCACCTTTTTGATTTGTGATCTACACACAAAATGAAAAATACGATACCTTTTTTGCTTGATTGATTCTTTCTTGCGTTTATGAAACCTGAAATAAGTGCCACATTTTTCTCAGGTAAGGTGGAGTATATTTAGGATTTCTTCCGGATATTACTTAAGTCAATTTTCTCCAGTTACTATTCTATTTCACTTATGATGAAAAAGTCAAAATAAGAAATTTCTCGAGTTTTTTTCAGCTTTTTGCCGTTTTCTTTGAAATAGAAAAATGTGGACTTTTCCAGCTTTCTTTGTTTGGCCTGCTTGATTGACAGCTGTCAAGAAAAGACGCAAAACTCAGATCAGAATTGTTCCATCTCTAGCTGTGAACCCTGTAACTGTGAAGATGGCAAACTGCGTCAAGATAAAGATTAATGAAAAAGTCGGGCTTAGGCTTTCGACTTTAACGGTGGGAAACTTAGGTATGATTTTCAAACTCGATATAAATCAAGGCATTTACACTGTGAAGAAGGGGAGATTATTATACCAACAAAAACCAGCTTTTTTGATATAGAAGACGACCCTGCTTAGTGACCGCTGCTTTAAGTTTTCTCCCGCTAACACATCCTGTGCTACGTTTACACACGACTGTAGAGCTTTCTTACCAAGTGCTTTGGCACTTTGTTGAAGATGAGGCACCGCCCAACGGTAAAGACCTCTAAATATGGAACCTAGTCCATATCCTTCTTGAAACCACGCACCATGGAAAGCAGGTAGATTTCCACCTTTTTGCTTAGCCTGGTTTAAATAATATTCTTTGTGTAACTTATGATTCGGGGTGTGAATTTTCTTCATCTTTTTAAAAGTTTATGGGCTTACTCTGTCGAAAATGAAGTGTAAGCAATACTCCCCCAAACTCAAGTGGTACAGTCTCCTGTGTCGCGCTTTATATTAACTTCAATACTTTCAAACTGCTCTCTGATAACGGGTATGTATTGTGGGCGGATGAAGGATTTGCTGATCCTTTGTCCATTATTGCCTTCTACGGGGACAATCCGAAGAGGGGGAACCAATGCGTCTCCAACATATTGTGGTTGTACAATGTCACAATAAACATAAAGATCGTGAAATCCGTGTTCCATATCCACTGCTCTTTCAGTGGTAGTTGTTTTGGAAATAGGTTGATTTTGGGGAAATCCTAGTAGGGATCCAATATCTTCGAAGATTACTTCTGCATTATTTTGTTAGTGAACAGTGACCTTTCCATTAATGGTATCGTAAGAAAATTTCACGTCATCGCCAAAATGCTTTTGATTTTCAACCAGTTCTTTCATCTTTAAAAGGATGTCTTCAATGGAAGAATAATGGCCCATTGAATGGGAACTGCCTCCCATATTCCAGACAATATTATTGTATGTTTCGAAGGTAAAATCAATTCTCAAAAATTTCCTTGTACATTATTCCAGCTGTGTGGATAATGGATTTCCGTTAAGGCTACTTCCCAGTCCCCCGTCAAGCTAATGGTCTGAAGTAAGCAAACCCAGTACTCCGTCAACGTGTTATTTGGGAATTTCTCCAGGCTACTATTGCTGGGTAGATGAAGATAAAACTGTGTTACCTCCATGATGTCAGTAATCAAATGAAGTTTTTATTCCGGGTATTCTTAAATTATAATAGTTCACTCAATGACACTTTGATCATTTTAAAGTTATTTTTATTAAATACACTCATAAAAACCTTAATTACAGTTTTGTTATATCACTTTCAGGAACCCAGGAATCAAATTTTGGATCTTCATATCCCATCCATTTCACAAGATATTCCACTTTACCATTGCGCTTTCTCTTACGCAAAACTATTCCTACCCGATATATTTTATCATTCTTAATTACTTTTTGCAATTCTGGTTCATAAAATGTTCCTTCTAAGATTTCATTCGCATCGTCTTTAAGCTTATAGACTGGTACTTGACGTGGCAATCATTTGTAAATGGTAAACAGTTCCTCTGTGAAGATTGGAAGGTAGTACTTTTCAAAAATGCGCTTCACTTTACTAATTCTCACACGATCGCCTACTTGAAATTTATAACGTATACGCCTGTGTATTTCATCACCGTATAGTGTGTGCCACACTTGAGCTTTATTAACTTTAGTAACTTGACTAGGTTTCATTTTAATACTACGATGGTATGTATTGTTATACGATTTCACCAACTGTGGGAGTACATCAATGTAACATAAAGTGGTTTTATAAGTGAAATATTTATACATCATGTTTTTAAATGTTCGATCAAATCGCTTGACAACCGAGGCTTTAAGTCCGGAGTTCGTGGTGAAGAACTCAATGTCCTTGTCACGCAAGAACTTCTGGAACACGCGATTAAGAATTTCAGTTCCTTGATCTGTTTGCAGCTTGCAAGGCTTCCAACCAGAGGAGAGAATACTTTAAAAGGCTTTCTTCAGTTCTTGACCCTGTTTCGTCTTTAAAGCCACGACCCATGCATACTTGCTGAAAATGTAAGAAGGTACTTGTAACCCTTGTTGTAACGGCTAAGGTTTTGAACATCACAAAGATCTGCCTAGAACTGTGAGTCTATACCAGACACAATCACTCGACCTCGATTGTAATTTCTACGAGCCGGCTTGTGTAGTGTGTAAACATCTTGCCGACTTAACCAATCTTGTACTTGTTTGCGAGAAATTTTACTGTTTCCCTCTTCTTTGACTGCTCTGTAAACAGCATCTAAACCACCGAAACTTGCGGGATGGCTTGGATCGAGGTAAATACTTGCTAACTTTTCCTCCATCACAGAACTCTGAGTTTTGGACAATTACTTTACCACCGCAGCAAGCTAATACGCAATGAATGTGGTTAAAAATTCGTTCAAATCCCAGAGAGGATGAAGGTGGACAGCAACCCATCACTGAGTAGCGCTTTCTCTAATAGCACACTTATTAATGATCATTCTCTTCACGATGTGTACTTAAATATCTATTCAACCACCCGATTAAGAGTGGGAAGTAGGAAGTTGTATAACTGTGCCCACTCCTTCTCGGCTAATCCTAGCTGTTCCCCAAAATTTAAAAATATTAGTAATCTTCCCCAGTTAACTTCTGTAAACAGTTCTGAATAGAGAGCTTTTAACTTCTCAAGCAATGATCCTGGGAGATCGCAAAATTCTTTCGTAAGAAATGCTATTTCATTCAAGGGAACAATAATAGTTCTTGCTATAAGCCGATACCGGTAAAAATCAATTCGAGGTATAGAGAGTGTACTACCCATGTTCACAATTGATCACTATGGTTAAAAATAATTCCATTCCATTATTTTAATCTATTTTGTAACTATGATGTCAACCCCCTAATAGTGTAGAATTACATCATGATCTTACTTTTCTATTTTAAGGTTATGATGTCATCAGTTTTGATGACGTTAATCCCTACCCTATTGTGACGTCACCTCCACCACCACTTTTCTATTTTTAGATTATGATGTCATCAGTTTTGATGACGTTTATCCCTAACCTATTGTGACATTCTACCTCCCTAACCTCCTGTTATACTATTGTTTTCGGATGACGTCACCCTCCTGAGCTTTTGTGACGTCACACCTCCCTTACCTCCCGTACGCTGAACGCCCAATTCCTATCTACTAGCGTGTCTCCGAATTTTTTCTTTTGATACATTTTTTTCTGCGAGAACGATTTTTGTATGATCACTCCGCATTTTTTTTTATCATATTAGGAAAATGTTCTGTAACTTTTTACTGCGATTAAATATGGCAAAACGTAGAGACCTTTTTTTAGCGCTTTGGGTCCGGAAACTGAGGAGCAAATTAAATTAACAAAAAATAAAATTTGCTTTAACTAACGTAGCTTTCAAAAGGTGATTTGGATACTCAGATTTAGAGGTCGTGAAAAATTCGACAATTCACTTTATTTCAAAACTCTTGGTATAGTCTGATAGCCAGCTCTATAAGCTTTAATTTTATATAAGGGTTCAGGTGTCTACAGTTTAAACTGGATGCACTACATCACTTGGACGCGAGACACCTCCAAAGGTATAGGGTAACCTTTAGCGAAATATCAAGCTGATATATCGGATTCTCACACGGCAATCTTGTGAAACATTTGCATGCATGAAAGTATACTTTATTTTGAACTGAAACAAATGTTTTACAGTTTTTAATTGGAATTTGTCATAGTTGGAATAAAGGCCATTTCCTGTTTTCAAATTGTTTATAAATTTCAACCGGTCAGTAAATCCCGAAGTCAATTATCAATCAAAGCTGAAGTTGTTCAAATGAGTGGATGGAAAACTATTCGCACACAACGTTACTCAAGAAACAAGAAGTCATCATAAAAGACAGTTTTAAGTAGTTTTAAGTAGTTTTGTGGGAGAAATATGTTGACTGCCTTAAAATGTACAAAACCTACTTGCTAAGCAATCTTCGTGTAAAAGGCAGCAAATCTAAGAAATATTTAAATACTGCGAAAACTGAAAAGTTCACCTTCAAAGAAACTGAACCCTTAACACAACGTCTTGTACAAGTGCATGAAGATTTATCTCTCATTACAACAACATGGACTGCCAAAATATTAGGCATCCCCACGCAAAAAAGCACTCAACATGTGTGTAACAAAATTGTTACACCTCAATCAAATGGCATCCTTGCGGAATGTACATCATGCAAGATGACCCAAGAGCTAAGTTCTTGCCCAGTGCACCATCACAACCTCACCACTGCTGTCAGGCTACGTGAAGAAAGGAACGTCCAGCAGCTGACTGTTAGTATTTAACGCTTCACCAACCCGTTTACAGTAGAAGCCCCTGATCTGTTCAACCTAGTGACGAAAATGCGTATTCCCAAGAAAGTAAAGAAAGATCTCTGTGATCAAAGCATCATTGGTAACAAGCTGTTTGAAACATTCGTTAAGGAATGGATACAGACAGCCGAGAAGAGCATCTGGGATGTGGTGAGGAGGCGCAAGCTCCTAATGTGGAAGACCACTGGGAAAACAGTTAGGGTGGCTACAAAGGATAAGATCATCAAGCTAAAGGAAGATCGATGTCTCTTCACGTGGATGATGGTAATCTGCAAGTCCCGTCCTGAGATAGACATCAAAGAGGCAGTGGGAGTGTACGAATTCTCAGTAGTTCCACGATCAATGTTTGCCGCCGATGGCACTTTGCTGCACTGTTCCGCAAAGAGCGCCTTGATGAGTATTCTAGGGAAGCTGCCAAGTGACAGATCAGTTGAGCAGGCTGAACCCACTGACCAGTTGGCTAATGCAGATGAGCAGATCAAGGTTTCCATTGTAGATGGTATGGCCGAGTACAAGCACTGGAAAAATGGGATTGGATCAAAACCTGCTTGGATCTGGCTGATTATTTCACGGTGACGATCTTCGACAAGTACCGAGATGCAGATGAAATTCGTCTTATGTTTAACAGGTTTGCCACTCCTGCTGATATCTACCTTTTAACCTTTGTATTTATATTAGTTATAATTACTTACATTAATAGGCATGTTATTCTGCTTTTAGGTATGATGTAGCATCATCTTTAAAGACGACAACTCGCGAATTTTGTTAGGGAGGCTTGGAACCTATCAGCTACAAGATTACCGACACCACTCATATTTCCAATGTATACTATCAACGGTTATCCATCCAAAAACAATGATCCTATATCTGATGTGCTACATAAAGAATGGCGCCAGATATAGAGGTAAAGATACTAAAACTAGTACACCCTTTCTTATGCAGGTACCAATGAAGAGACTTTTGGCACATATGGGCACTAAGGATGAACTGACGCAATATCTTGCCAGCGGGACTCTAGAGAAGGGACATCAGAGTGGTTTGCATGTGGTGGTTGCATGGAGCAGTAAGTGTAGAGCAACACACAAGGATATGGCATACCTCGATGGCGGCCAAGAGGAGGCAGATACTAAAATCATGCTACACGTAGTAGATGCCACTGCATCAGGAGCCAAGAGAATCAAGATCTTCTCGCTGGACACCGACGTATTTGTACTCGCCCTTAGATGTTACCGGGAGCTATGTATGGACACTTCATTTGTCACCGAAAGAGGACAACGCCACCAAAATATCCAGCTTTGTCCAATTGTTCGCTCTTTAGGAGCAGCTAGAATGGCCGCACTACCTGGCTTTCATGCCTGGAGTGGAGCTGATGTCACTGGAAACTTTGCATTTAAAGGGAAGCTGGAATGCTGGAAAGTGTTTCTTGAAGATGATGAAGAGTGTGCCACTGTACTTGCAGATCTCGGCTCTACCATCCTTCCCACAGCAGGCATGTTCTATGCGATAGAGAAGCTAGTGTGTCAACTTAATATGCCCAAGACTAAGGTATCCAGCCTGAAAGATCTGAGGTGGCTCCTCTTTCGAAGAAAACAGGCTGAATCAGAATGACTACTGCCTACAAGCTGCTCTTCGAGAGGCTATTAAGCGAGCGCATTACCAAGCCATGATCTGGGCCAATGACAAAGGCCCTAATCCAGACCTTCTATCACCAGAGAACTATGGATGGAAAAAGGACAAAGGTTATTATAAATTAACGGTTGATATAGTAATAAACTCTCAAAATCAACACGATAGGTCACGACGACTTTAATGCATTGCCTTATTCTTTTATATTTCAGACAGATGGATGCCGGTGAGAATGAGACTACAGCCGGCACCCGACGCTGTTCTTTATCTTGTCAAGTGTGGCTGTGGGAAGGACAGATGCGGAAACAACAGGTGCAGCTGTCAAAGGGCGGGTCTCACTTGCACAGATCTATGCAGCCGCAGCAACGATGAGACAGGAGAAGCGTGTGACAATGTCAATATGATTGAGAATGATAGCTGTCAAGATGAAAAATCGGATGAGCAGGACGATGACAGCGAGGAAGACGAGGATGATAATGATTCTAACCTGACATCCATGTTCTATAGAACAACGCATTATGAGATCAGTTGTACTATTTTTAAAGCAGATATCATCGCCAAAGGCCTGACTAGGTTTTGGGTAGTAATAATCATATATACCAGTAAATTTGCTATGGTTAACATGATGCCCTCGGAGCAACCTTGAGCCAACGTTGTGCCAAACGTAATTCCATTTGGTTTGCCGCGGGAGTGGTTGTAAATACCAAAATGGTTAGTTTTTTTTTTATAATTTAGTTGTATTTCTTCTTCACACTGAAAGCGCCAATTTTCGGAAAGGAATTTGGCTCAGCGAGATGTTGGCTCAACGCTTAGCCCAAGCATAACAAGTGCTGGCAAGCTCAGCCTCACTTTCTTGTCGTCTTATGTGAACATAACATATAGGATAATGGTGGTTTGTGATTTATTTAACCAAATGTTTGGAAATGACTTTTCGGTGCACACATACACTAGTGATAATGGTACCCAAGTTAGTGATGAAGATTTATCAAGACTGCGGGCCGAGTATGATCATAATTATCGGTAAGTCCAATATGCCAATCATGCCCTGAATAATGAGGAGGAATCATCCAAATTTACTTGCTGAGTGCAATTTTATTTTCTTTGTTCTTGCTTAGGCTAGAAAAATTTTTTTGTAGCCGTGGATAAGGCTGGAAAAGCATTGACATAACATCATGGGCAACGGAGAAGAGAAATGGGTGAATGGTGGTTTGTAAAAGTTATTCAACCAAATGTTTGGAAATGACTTCTTGGTGTACACATGCACCAGTGATCATGGTACCCAAGTTAGTGATGAGGATTTATCAATACTGCGGGCCGAGTATGATCATGATTATTGGTAAGTCCAATACGCCAATCATGCCCTGAATAATGAGGAGGAATCATCCACCACAGAAGACAAAAAAGAAAATTTTTGTAAACCAAGACCTCCCTTAAACAATGACTTGCCAAGTGATGTTCCTGCAAGCCTGTTCCCTGTTAATTTGGTCAAAGACCAACAGGATGATGTTCCTGCAAGTGCGATCGAGAATTTCGAGAGTCCAAGTTCACTGAAGCCTAAACGTCCAAAGAGGTCAAAACTTCGAAACATTTTGAGGCCGTTAAATTCAACGTATTATCAGCTTCGACCGCTAGCTTTGTATGTTAGCTATGTAAGCTAATCTTTTTCAAGTCGTACTGATAGCATTTTAATATGCTTGTAAAATGCATTTAATTGTATTTAATATTAAGTTCTACTTGTATTTAATTTAGTGGTAATGTACTGTACACGACCCCACAAGCTTTGACCTTTCATATACATCGTGCATAAATAAAAGCAACCTACTCTACTCAACCTAACCTACCTATCTAAAGCATGAAGACTCCGATGACTGCAGAAATGAGAATGTATCACCACATGGTCTTGCCAAGGATGTCTCCAACACAAAAACTGGTTTATGTCCTCCCTCAGGATAATGTCCCTCAAAATACTGTTCTAGAGCGTCAGAGTAACCAAACAACTAAGCAGGTAACTTGTGAAGACACCATTGATGATGTAACAGCAGAATGGCTCGCCAGTGGATATTCCTGTTTGCCTGATTTGCCTGAATAAAAGGTAATAAGGTGACGAGGGTTATGACTTTGACTCGTTTGGGATTGAGTTTTCTCTTGGACTTATTGTGCTCGTATCGGGCGAGTGCTTACGTGTAACACGTGTAACAATGGCGGTCGGTTGTGCCTGTGTAGTGCTCCGTATTTTTAGCTTTTCCTTGCTGTTAAACGCTACGAAGAGTGCATGTGGCCTACAGTACGGTTTTGACCAGTGTCTTGGAAATGTTTTGAAGCCTTTTATGGATTTTACCAGACAATCCTATTTCCCGAACTGTCTCAACTTACTATCAACATCGAATTTCGACTCAAGACGTGTCCTTCGAAGGTTTTCTCGGATTCGTACACCTCAAACACTTTGGACCAAACACGGACATCTATGCCTATGGCTTCCTGACAACTCTCTTTATCACGATTTAGAGCTTAAACCTGGCCCTTCGGAGAAGAAACCGATGTGTGCTAATTGCAGTAAGCTTGTTCGGAAA
The DNA here is from genome assembly GCF_977016875.1 of Pavona decussata. NCBI lineage: Eukaryota > Metazoa > Cnidaria > Anthozoa > Scleractinia > Agariciidae > Pavona > Pavona decussata. The sequence goes on from NW_028145523.1 coordinate 274,323, forward strand.
ACTCAGGCGGCCATTTTGTGTGGAAACTGCGCCTCGTGTTTTCACGCCAAGTGTTCTGGACTAGCAAAGGATGCTTTCAACAAACGCAATACTTCAACAGAGCAGTGGCTTTGTTTGGCCTGCAGTTTGCCACAGATTAGCGACTCGTTTTTCGAGTCGTCAAGCTCTTCATTAAATGTTTCTGACCCTGAAAACTGCTCTGGTACACAGAGTTCGGAAACATTCGAGACCCTTACTCGACACGGCGCCAAACATTGTGTGATTGGTAGTCTGAACATTAACAGTCTCTGCGGGAAATTCGACGAGGTTCAGGAATGGATAGAGGCTTTCGATATTCTGTGCATCCAAGAAACAAAGATCGACAGATCTTTTCCTGACTCGCAGTTTGCTATCAAAGGCTATATTATGTACCGCAGAGATAGGAAGAAAGGCGGAGGCGGTATAGTGGTCTATATTCGAAAGTCATTGCCGTCTTATCGTTTAAAAACCAAAACCAAAGAGACGGAGGCCATTCTTGTAGATTTTCAAGTGGGTCAACAACATATTTCTTTATTATGCGGTTACAAGCCACCATCAGTAAACAATAACACATTTACAGATGAGATGTATACTCTTCTTGACGCAGCGATCTCAAATCGGCCTAACATGATATGCTTGGGTGACTTGAACTGCGATATTCTACATCCGCTGGAAAACGGCAAAGAAGGGCGAGCATGGCTAGATATTTGCGACATTTTTAATCTGCAAAATCTCATTACAGCACCGACTAGAATCTCTCGCACAAAGCAGTCATGCATAGATATAATAGCTACCAACGTGCCTGCATTTGAATTACAATCAGGAGTTTTGGAGCCAGGTCTTAGCGATCACAAATTAGTCTATACGATTCTAAATAGAAAAGCGTTGAAGCCGACGACCATTTTCACAAAGGCGAGGTGTTTTAAAAGCTTTAATGAAGAGGCTTTTAACAAGGATCTGGAGTGTGTTCCTTTCAATGTTGCTTACGTTTTTGACGATGTCGATGACATTTGCTGGGCATGGGAAAAAATGTATACTAATGTCTTGGATGATCACGTTCCTATAAAGTCTAAGAGGTGTAGAAATGCTGCCGGTAAATCAAAAATTTATAACTCCTGAGATAAAGAAAGCTATGTGTAAAAGGAATGCTCTTAAACGCAAATTTAATACGACAAGGTCGGCAGACGATTGGGAGGCTTACAGGTCTCAAAGAAACTATGTTGTTGCTTTGCGACGTAAATCCATCATATGTCATTTTGATCAGTTATGCAATTCGCGCGCAGGAAACCCAAGGGAGTTCTGGAAGTCTTCGCGGCCGTTAATGCATACCAGAAAGCGTGTGCCAGACGATTTTATTGTTCTAAATGAAAAGGAAAAAGTCATCAGGGAGAAAAGCCAAGTAGCGGAAACTTTTAACGAGTATTTTACAAATATTACAAAAGATATGATTGTCCATAAGCACACTGCTTTCAGAGACCAAGCACATATAAACAGAATTCCTATGGTGAGTCAGTGACCGGCGAACACTTTTGGATTGCAACTGACTAACCAACATGTTGTGAAAGCGGTACTTGACAACATGAAACCTAATAAAGCACAGGGATATGATCTTATTCCTCCGAGGGCTGTTAAAGCTTCCTCCGGTTCCATAGCAAAGCCTTTAAGCGATCTAGTAAATACCATCATAGCTAAATCACAGGTTCCAGATACTTGGAAACATGGTCAAATAACACCGCATCACAAAAAGGAAAGTGTCCTAGACAAAAAGAACTTCAGACCGGTCACCGTACTACCTGCCTTTGCCAAGGTGTTTGAAAAAATCATTCACATGCAGATGACGGAGCATTTCGAATTCATCTTTCATGATTACATGTTTGCATATAGAAAATTTCATGGCTGCCCGGCGGCACTTTTAACTTTAACGGAAGACTGGAGAGCGGAACTTGACAACCGCAAGGTCATCGGAGCGGTAGCGATTGATCTCAGCAAGGCTTTTGACTGCCTTCCGCACGAGCTGCTTCTCGAGAAGTTAAAGTTCTATGGTGTGAATGACGATTCAGTGGCACTCTTACGAAATTACTTATCATGCCGATATCAACGAGTTAAGTTGGGCCATACTTTCTCCACCTGGATGGGTGTGTCAGCAGGGGTGCCACAGGGGTCCTTACTTGGACCACTATTGTTTAACATTTTCATGAACGATCTTGCATTTGCTATTAGAGATTGTAGGCTGATAAGCTACGCAGATGACACTAAACTCCATCTATCGCACAAGGATCCCCAAGCTGTGGAAGACGGTATAAATCTAGATCTGATTAACACTACACAGTGGTTTCAACAAAATGGCATGATAGCAAATCCGGATAAATATTAGGCTCTGGTGCTGGGAAACACCGGTTACGATTTCGATATAAAATGCGAAGAAAAGCCCATACCTGTTTCCAGTGAGGTCCAGCTACTAGGCGTAACATTAGATAATAACCTGAAATTCGATTCTCATGTCGCATCTATCTGCCGAAAGGTCGGAGGACAAGTTAATGCCTTAAATAGGCTTAAGAATGTTCTACCTTGCAAAACCAAGGAAGCACTGTATCGTGCCTTTATTTTACCGCATTTCGATTATTGTAGCCAGATAAGGCACCATTGTGGAGCCAGGAACACCAAGAAATTGGAGAGAGTAAACGAACGGGCACTTAGACTTGTATATAAGGATAAGAATAACTCTTACGATAGATTGCTAAGTTGGATTGGTTTGCATAGCACACTAGAGGGACGTCGTATCCAGGACATGTTGATCACAATAAATAGCTGCTTCCAGGAGAGGGCACCGACCCCCATTGCAAACTTATTTAAAATAAAGGACACAAAATATAACTTACGGGGCACAAACATGCTCTCATTGCCCAAAGTAAGAAGCACCAAGCATGGTCTTAGGTCTTTTCGGTATTTCGCTGCAAAGACATGGAATGCGCTGCCGGACTCGATTCGCGCCATGGCCGGCACAAAGGAATTTTTGGGAAGTATTCGTCATGCAGCATTTTGAAATTGTTATTATCGTGGTTGGCTTTTGAATTTTTAAATTTTAATTTGTACTCACACATGTATTGATACATGAATTATTGGATTTCCTGGATATTTTAGATTTTTAAATTTCTAGATTTTAGGTTGCTAGCTAATTTTTATCTTTCTTTTGTTTTGTAATTTTATATGTTTGTTTGTGGGCTTCCTGTAAAGTAGCTTTTAGCTAAGTGGAGTGCCACGTAAAATAAAGTTCTTATCTTATCTTATCTTATCTGACGTCACTGAAGGAAGGCAAATTGATGGATCAAACCAGTCCGTTCTACGTGTCTCAATAAATGAAGCCACCACAAGAGCTTAACTAGCTGCATCATTCAATCTAATACTGCCTATATCAAGTAAACCATCCTCTGGTCTTCGTCCAGTTTATGAAGCTACACCTTCCAACAAAGTCAGATCCATTCATGCACCCTTGCAAAAATATTGTCAAGGAGGCTCAAAAGCTTCTTGATGATGAAAAGGACAACGGAAACAATCCATCTGGTATCAACATAGAGGGAATTGGACAGTTCTCTGAAGCTGGCCTATCAGTCTTGAAACAGTTTTGTACTATAGGTAGTACTAGATCCACAAGGGCGGCACAACCGGTGCAGCGGGTGGGACATTTGCCCCACCAACTTTGGACAGCTCAAAATGGCAGCAGACAGACATTGATAGTGTAGCAACATCCTTTGAACAGATGATAGGATGATTTAAAAAAACACATAAGAATTCGCAAAAAGGACCTACTGGTACAATCTTAACACCGGAGATTTTGCAGCTCTAGCTGGATATAGTGTACCAAACATTTGAGGAATTACGTCCGCATTGTTTTGGCCCAGTGGAAAGTCAAAAGATGCATAGTGAAACTTCATGGCGGATGCCAAGCGAAAAACAACTCAACGGAAATTGGACGGTTTCTTTAGCAAGAACCAAGCAGCAAAAGTATCGAAGTAAGAATATTTAACTTAAATCATAAACTGTTAAATGTTTGACTTTCTCTGAGGGTTCTCAGACCTCAGTCTGTAATCCTGCGTTTAAACCTTTCGTAAAGAGTTCGACACGTGTCCATTGAATTCAGTTCTTTATCTTGTCGACAGACATGAGGAAGATGAAAACACGTCAGTAAGTTCCACTGCCAAATGTAGCTCTCCCTTAACCTTTTTTACATGAACATATTACAGAACATAGAGCTGGAATCCTTAATTACTCATTATTGTTTACGCCTATACGGTAACTATGCACAGCACGTGATAAGAACACAAAAAAAAAAGGTATTGTTCGAATCGATCAGTTTTTGTGTTCATAGTACTGATAAATTAACCCATTGACTCCTACACCGGCCAAAACCGGCCGTGCCACACGCATGCTCTGCGTGTGAAACTTGATACGTCCTCCCTCCCCTCCTGGGGCTTTTTTCGTCCTGAAAAGGTCACAATAGCTAGTAGAATGATAAACCAATCAGAATCTGTCTTTTGCGCATGTTTTTAGGCATTTTAGGGGGTAGGGGAAAGGATCCTTCTGAACCTACCGCATGGAGCTGTGCAAAATTACAAAATGAAGGCGCGGGTGAATCGCTCCTGAAGTTTCAAGACATGCCTTTTTCATCTTTTAAAGCAAGTACATCATTTTTAAGCTCACAATGGAAAGGAATAACCGTGAACGATAATCTACCGCGAAAAAAGAGGACTTGGTGGCCTTAAAAAACAGCGAAAAGCCATTTCACGTTGTGATCTCTTCAATTTCCACGCCACTACCGAAATATGGATCAAAAATTAAAACCGAGCCGCGTGCTTCAAACGGACTTTATAAGACCAGGACAATGACGACAACATGGTAAATGATGTTTTCCGATGTTGATTTGCTTTTTAAAATAGTTCAAGTGATGATTTGAACCAGAATTCTGTAACTTCTGTAATTAAATTTCATCGCAAACGTGCCCGAAGTTACTGCGAGTGATCGCTTTGAACAAACACGGAGTGTCTTAAAATTTTACATGAGTGTTTGCACGCACGCAAAAAAACTGAAAGTTTTTTTGCCTCTAATAGCAAATGTATTGTTTATTTCAATAAAATGTTTTGTTGGAAAAGCTTTTTGCTGATTTTTGCGTCTTTTTCAATTCATATATGCGTTCGAGAAGCAACAGATGCATAATCAAGGAGAATTTGCATAAGCGGGTTGAAATTTGATATGCCAAAGGTCTTCATCAACATGCCGTGAATTTTAGCACTTTTTGCGTTCAAGTGTGTTTTTCGGCAAATGATTAATACGTAACCATATTATTTTACGTCAGAAAACATTTGTTTTATCATTCCAGTTTAATAGGCAGTTAATTTTGGAAACCAACAATATTTATTGATCTACTGCGCATTTTAGTGAGTTTAGGTCACTGCGCACATTTTACTTTTCACATTTATGTAATTTAATGCTGTCTTCATGTTACTTTTCTTATATATTGTAATTCCCTTTGGTTGTAAACCATTGAAATACAGTGGAACCTCTATTTAACGAAGTCCTCGATGTAACGAACGATATCCTATGTCCCAGCCAAAGTTCCCGTAAAATGTATGGAATAGAACCTCAATATAACAAATTCTTTGATATAACGAACATAATCCGGAAGCCCAAACGTAAAATCTACCTCAATACAACGAATTACAATGTCAACACGGGACAGAAGTTAAACGCTGAACAGATCAACAGTCAGCAAATCCTTTAATCCTTATGGTAAAGAGACAGCAACCTTTCAGTCAACGGCTTATTATATGTCATAGACATTGGCACTATAGTATTTTGAAATCAATTAACTTCTGCTCTATCTTCTTTGTCTCTTATTAGTTCTATTAACTTCTTCACTCTTGAAGGCTTCTTGTGATAAAACGAATATGTAGCCAGATTTTCTAGTCCAATGCCCTTGTTTCTCCGTTTGCCAGTCACTTCCACTTCTGGTTGACAGAGGTCACCTGTGTTACAAATCAATCATTCATTATGACCTCGATATAACGAACATTTTGGTCGTTTTCCCTCAAGTTTGTTATATCAAGGTTTTTTCATATAACGAACCCTCGATTTAACAAACAAATTTGGCTGGTCCCCAAAGACTTCGTTAAATCGAGGTTCCACTGTAGTGCATAATAATAAAAAAACCATTAAAGGCATATGTTAGTAATTTATTGACTTTATTTTAGATGTTTCATCAACTCTGATCCGTTCATTGTCGGACAGTAAACAGAATGTAGGTGCTTTTTAAAAGAATGTATTTCATTGTTTTCCTTTCACGTTTTGTACATGTTGTAATGTACGTTTTGATATCATAAAAAAATTACAATACATTAGTCTTCATGATAATTAGAGTGATCTCAGAGCTCGCCTTGTCAGCTGTTTCTCCTGTCTCTGGAACGCCATCTGCCGACGTGTAATATGGAACAAGAATAAGAAGGCGAAAGCCAAATGCCTCAAGAATGCTGCTGAACTTACTTGCGAGCCAGAGCCAGTTAGACCTGCAGTTGCTCTTGCTGAACCAGTTCGGCTTTCCATGAGCTGACAGCTTCCTGAGCCAGAGCCAGGTTTTGCTAACCCACAACCAGCCAAGCATGGTGAACCAGCAAAAAGCCCAGCTGTGGTAGATGTTGCAGGATCAACCTCCAAAATGAAGAAATCGGATGTATTTCGAACCCGGACATCTGCACCATTGAAAGAAATCAATCCTATGGAGGAAGTAAGATCTAAAATACTTTTGGGGTCTGGTTCTTTTGGCATGTGTTACCTGGCCTACTACAGAGGTATCTCGGTAGCAGTGAACAAATTTAAGCCTTGCCAAGCAAGGTCTCAGGATGAGATAAAGAGACAGGTGTTTAGAGAAGCTGAAATGATCCGCCAGCTCAGTGACCACTGTGGGCTGCCTTTACTGTTTGGCATTATCACGAAATAACCGCCACTGCGGCTAATAACTCAGTTCCATGGCGAGAAGAACTGTAGCAGTACTTTGCACAAGGCAATCAAAAAGCTGAAATTTGACAAGCCTTCTTGGTAAGGAATTCTGATAAATATCTCAGAAGCCCAAGGTCATATTCATAAAGCCAGTGTTCTCCAAAATGATCTCAAATCGAACAATGCTGTGATGGAAAACGTGGGGAACAATGGAATCCTGTTGTCATTGATTTTGGGAAAGCGCACTGATTGCCAAGCCAAAACCACAGATGAATTTTTCATCTTCTGCTCAAGAAGAATACCAACACTCTAATCCACATATTGCACCAGAAATTGTCAGTGGACAAGGGCAGCAAAGTGTGATGTCTTTTCATTGAGAAAGATTGCGATGAGAATTTTAAATTTACTGCCTACTGCAAAAGCACTTTCTCTCATGATTCACCAAAGTTCCCACAATTAATTGAATTTGCTGCTGTTCTTTGCACACACGTGGCTTAACTTCAACTTAATGATATGCGGTACAGATTGCATTATGTGCAGTCCTTTTGTCAATATATGAGGTAGTTTTTTCATGATATGCGGTGCTTTATTTATCATCATTATATGAGGTGTTTTTGCCGTTATATGTGGTGCTTTCTTCATTATAAAGAAGAGGTTGAGAATCTACAGGGATCTGGGTAAGAGAGTACTGACATTGATAATCCGTCATTTCAAGAGCGCGAATTCACATCCTTGCTCATGGATTCAATTTTAAACCAGTTTAGATTGGGAACCCTTTCAGAAAGCCTTTTAAATAAAAGGATAGACCCAGGAGTAGCATTAACTATGTTAGATAGCGCTTTGGCCCACCTAGGAGTCAAAACGATTGGTGACCATATTCAACTCAGAGAACTGTGCACAAAGTATGGGGCTGATCACAGGCAATCAGATGAGGATGATGAAAATGCGGCTGCCTCAGGCACAACCATGAATTACAGCAATTCTCTTAGGCAAGAAAGGAGCCTTTTATTCCAACCAAGCAGCACTGTTGGGAGCAGCACTAGCTCTGGAAGGGGGAGAAAACGGAATAAATCTTATCCACAAAGGACATGGACTGTGCAACTTGTGTGCCTGGTATCTCACTTTGCAAAAAAACCCCGACTGCAACCGAGATAAAGATGCCTTATCAAGCAGGGTGTAAGAAAATTAAGCACCTGGCAGATGACACAGAGGAAGCTGTGTTGGATAAACTGACCAGTGATGCTTAAGATGTATATGGAAGAACAGTAGGCTTCCCTCAACTGGGTACATGCAGCGGGTTTAAAATGTTGCAGTGCTCGGCCAACTGCAGAGACTTATCGCACCCTGTAAATGTCCGTACAACATCCAGCCAACAGTCTTCTCAACCTGTACCATCCTTTGCAGGAAGATTCCATGGTAGCTGCAACTCAAGCTGCCAATCATACAACTCCCCAAAGCATTCAAGCTACCAAACAGCCGCTAGGAGTAGACAATAGAGACCTTAAGATCCAGGTTTGGCCATCTTACCGCATCGCCAAACCGCGGTTTGCACCTAGCGGTTTCACGTTAGCCGTCTGCCCATATTTGGGACCTAAGATCCACGGGTGATAGCACTGGTGAATTATGAGAAATTAGTACAAAAACAAGATGGCTGCTGCTCGAAGGTGAGATGTGAATTTTGATGTGTTTGTTGGATTTTATTGATTAATGAGAGCAGAACACTAATTCACTGACGTTCTTTAAACCAGACAAGACTACAAATATCCGCTGGACGTTATGCAGCTGGATGATAGCAGTTCTGAAGGCTAGTCTTTGAGCGATGAAGATCTCGATTTGTTATTTCTAGTACGCATTCACATATCATCAGAAATCTGCTTTTATTTTACTTTGTTTATCGTAGTTTCACCACAAAGTAATCCGGCTGGCAAAACAGTTCCAGAATGTATATGAATTTTTTCCATTTTTGTTATTCGTAACTCTTTTGTCGCTCAAAACCTAGCCTTTCCCTATTGTGGATATTCAAAAATGCACCTGAACATGCTCCGATAATTCAATTTTAGTCCTGTATTTACCTTGTCAATTACAGTGACTAAGCAATGCATTATTAAGATAGAACATCTCTAAAATTAAACAGCTTGGGTTCAAAAGATCCAAAAAGCTATGACATCTATTAGATGTACTTTTTGCAAAGAACATGCCCTTTACAGGGCACAGACAATAATACCTTGCATGAGCCCGGCGTAAGTCTTCCTATAATAACTTTGGACTGTGAATGTTAATCACCTACTAGTTAAGGTGAGTGCATCATTTCTTAGAATACAAGCTCAAAAAAAATTATGAGCTTGTATTCCGTGAAATGTCAGACTCCATAAGAGGCTAGATTGGTGATGTTAGTTGTCCACCTCATCGCCGCAAATTTACCTGCTTGCAAGAGTCTTGCGGCCCTTGTCAGCACCCTCTTCAAAAAGGGGAAAAGACAAAATTGAAGAAACCGAAGAAAGTAACTGCAGACATTTTGAAGATAATATATCAAGAAACCAGGATTTTGATACCCATTACATGGCATAAGTATTGTAAGCTTTTGTTGTTCACCAACAATCTTATTTATTGATCTCATAACTGATAAACAATACCTAAAAATAGATTGGAGATGTACCTGTCAAATTTATCAAGGTAATAAAGCAAACAAGGAGAATTAGTTTCTTTTTCTTTCCAAAGCGATATCTAATTTCAAGAATCCAGCATCTCTCCATACAATCTATCATTAGAATGAGACAACAGCTCTTCCAAGTTTTGAATGGAGATGCTTTCTACCCTATCTTAAGCTGGCCCAGCGAAATATTATTCTGGAAGAAACCCATTGGGGATGTGGACACCTCCAAACTTTTTTATTCTTTGTCAGAAATGGCTGCTCAATGCAGATAATTACAGAATTGATTCTCACCTCGCAATTCTAGAACGATTTCTCCAAAGAGGACAAACGGTCACAACAATTTGATTTTTAACACGCCATGTCTCCACCAAATCCAACCAATGGTTTATTTTGACCTACACCACAAATGTGCAAAGAGCAATTTCCATCCACCATTGCATAGGTTTTTTGAGAACGAGATATTTTGTATTACAAAACTCCATTTAACCACTATTACCTTTAAACTGATTTTGGTTAAATACATTTTATTATCGAAACTTAATGTTTTTGATTTCGTCTGTTCTCCTCTTTCCATTTGCCTGTTTCTAACACCTTATAATATATAACTTTTTTTCATTTAAATTTTATTTATTTATTTGTTTATTTACTGTTGCTCCCTCAATATGAGTATTTTTAATTTCTTTTTGCTGTTGTCTTTACTCTACTGAGGTTGGGGATTCTGCCCTGCAGTCTTTTGCTCCATCAATATGAGTATTTTTAATTCCTTTCTGTTTTGTGGCTCTATTGTGGTCGAGATGGCTGCAACGCAGTCTTTTGCTCCCTCATCATAAGGGTTTTTTTTTCGAACTTATACAACCTTTCCTCAGCATACACAGTTTACCTACCTTATACCCACTGATTTTAGTGGTGATTGGGAACCCTTTAACTAGGTGATCCCATAACTCAACACCTACAATGCCACAAAGGTTGCTAGCAAATCTACTGTTTTTCTAGGTTTTTGGGGGTTTTTTTTTACAACAAAAGGGTGAAGGTTTAGCGCTGGACAAGAAACTCCCTTGCTCAGTTGCGCTTCACCCCTGATGACTTGCAGCCTCTATGAGCCTTGGTGTCGTTGTCTCACATTCTCTACCCAGGGAACTTCACTCATCTTTACTTTCACTTGTTTCTTTTCTCCACCTTAAATTAAAAAAAAAAAAAAGCTAAAATCAACTCACATTCTTAACTGATACCCTTGAGTTTAAAACCAATAATTAGTGTTGCCATAGTTACTGCAATATTTAGGTAGCAAACAGCCTGTGAAGAGGACTATGCAAGGTTTGTCCATTCCTGCCCTATGTCAAGGGTAGTTGACTGTAATTTATTGCAGTTAAAAGCTTACTACCAATTTCTGACTGAAATAAACAGCCAACACTTATATTCATTTGCTATTCTAATATTATTCTTGTTGCTTTTTTTCCACTTCCAAACTCCACTTTCCAAATTTTTTAAACAACGAAAATATGTTTCATCAAAGTTTTGATTTCAAACCACATCGGTCTAACCAAATATTTCACTTTAATTGGATTTTTAATACACTATGGTCGCTTTGAATTTGTAATGACTTAATTTAATATCATTTTTCTGTTCATCCATAAAGGTTTGGTTAATATTATTAACCTTTATTGAGCTGGGAAATACCACTTAACTACAGTGGCCCATATCTGCAAACACAACAAACTATTCTCTTAAAGTGCCTATGAAGCGAAAATTGTCTTTAGGTAGTTATAAAAATTACCCTTTCAAACACGGGATTTCAAAGTTTGAGATTGCTGGGGTAAAAATCGCCCATTTTGTGAGAGCTCAAAGTTGGGCTATTTTGCCTTCAAAAATGGTATTCGAATTGCGGGGCCAAAATGCCAGGTGACAATAACTGCTGATGTCACGTTGTGTCAAGAATTGCAATTCATCATGGCGGAAGGGAAGAAAGATAAGTGACAGCGAGGGCAATATTGTGTTGCTGGCATCCGTAACAAAGAGAGTTGCCAGAATCGATCGTTCACAGAATCGCTAGACATGCTTTTCTCTTTCTACAATCCTTTTCGGCGGCAAGAACGGAATGAAAGTAAACAAACTTTTGGCACCAATGTGACGTCACAACTTGGAATTCAGCATAAAACTCGACCCAGTCCTCTGACCATTTTTGAAAGCAAAATAGCCCAACTTTGAGCGTTTGTAAAATCTGCAAGTTTTACCCCAGTACTCTAAAACTTCAGAATCGTACATGTTTAAGTGCAAATTTTATAACTACACCAAAGCAATTTTCGCTTCATAGGCACTTTAAGACACCACAATTTTCTCAAAACACTACACAATATTTACGAAACACAACACAACATTTGTGAAACACACCACAATTTTTATGAAACACAACACAAAATTCGGTAATTTTGAAGAAGAGCTCCCCAAACCGACTGTCGGTAAATTGTCGGCCTACTGTGGACCGACAGCTAAGCGACAGATTACTGACAGGCTACCGACAGATCAATTCGACCGTATAATATAGGTAAGATTTAAAGTCTACTTCAACAGTCCACGAACTGAACTTATTTTATGGTATCTAAGCTTACGTTTTATGTTATAAAAAAAACACTGTTCCGTATTATGCGATCAAAATTAATACTATACATACATTCAGCAGTTGAAAGAGAATTGAATAAGAGAAATGACCATTTCGAAATAATTTTCTTTGAAATTATCCACTGTTCCCTCTAAAACTTCACTCATTTTCTCATCAATAAGCGTAGTTAAAAGCGTTTTGAAATCACCCTATAATGCTTTGTGCCCCTCTGTATGTAACTGTGTCATGTATGTCCACATAAAGTTTGTCTTTACTAACGTTGACATTTTCATCACTCTCTTGTAACAGGTTGTGGTGGCACGGTGTCACTCAGACTACTGGCTTTGAGTGAAAGGTTTAGTCTGCCCAGAAAACGACCGAACTATTATATTTGAATTCAGATTATGATAATACTGATAAAAACGAGATGAAACATTAATGCTCCAAAGTGAGCGAATTGTAAACTTTTAGACAATACAAAACTTACCTCTCAGAAAACACGCGCACATGCCATTATATTATAAACTGTATAACTAAAACAATTAACACTAGAATGATGATCCCAACGATCACGTGCAAAAACCAAGATGGCGGAGTGTTTACATATTTGCGCCTTCCCTCATTCACAGAGCGCTTCAAAATAAAAAACAATACAATATAATATATTTGCGTAGGATTTTTATGTTGGGGGCTAATGTTGTCTGACATTGTTTTTGTCTGAAATTCAATTATCGTAGTATCATTTAATGTGCATAAGAGAAAGCCATTAATTAAAAGCTTGGAATGATTTCTTAATAAGAAAAAAGAACACATGACAGGATGATTTGTTGGTCAAAGACTTTATTTTATTTGGTGGCTCCTAAAGGAGCCGTTTGTTGTTTAACCAAACGAACTTAGTTTGGAGGGTGGAACTGGGCAATGTCAACTAACAAGTTATCCAAGTGATCGCCTTGATAAACTTTCCGCCAGATGAACTCGTCAAGATAACTACGCAGTTTGTCACTGTGGGTCCCGTTCATTGCTTTCAACTTTCTCTTCACCTGACTCCAGACTCCTTTTATGGTGTTTGTGTGGGCTCCTGTGTAAAGATCGACAAAGTTCTTCGAATGGTTCACATCGGTCGGATTGAAATCGACCGACGGAAACTAAGTTATTGTAATAGCAGAGTATTCATATGCAAAATTTTTTTCCAAAAGTAATTGGTTTTGGCTAATAGACAATGACACAATTATTCATTAGTATGCCTTTCTGTAACTACCAACCAATCACATCTCTGTGAATTCAATCCATCGAAGTGTTTAAAGGCATTACAACTTAGCTCTAAATTTCATTAGTGTCATTAAGGCATAGCACTAGAATCCACAACATATCGCGAAAATAATGTCTCAGCGTGTTCTAAAATGTATAATCTGTGGTGGTGACCACTCCATATTTCATTGTAATCACAAGTGTGGTGTATGTCATGGTGACGTTCGCCAGTGTTAATGCACGGCCCAGGCTCCACAGAAAAAGAAACGAAAAGGAGAAACAGCACAAGGGACATGAGCCATCCACATCAGCAGCGCAGTCATCACAGTCCTCTCAGACCACCTCCAACAAGGAGCTACAGCGACTCTACGATAAGCTGCAAAAAAGGCATGAAAGGGAAGGGGAACCCCTCAGGAACCTGCAGCAGCAGAACCAAGAACTCTCAGGCGAGCTGGAAGACAAAGAGAGGGAGTTAAAAGAGTCTACTGCTGACAATGAAGAGCTGGCGAACCTGGTGAGAACTAGAGATGAGGCAATCAAGACCCTCCAAAACAAGTTGGCGAATGCCAAAAAGACCATCGACAGAGCTGGAGAGGCTTCGCAGAAGCCAAAGAGACCACCCGCAGCAGCAACAACAGAGGGGTGCAAATCCAGTTAGTACCCACAGCCTTGCCGGAATCCACCAGTGCTACCAGAAAGTCTTGCATATTCTAGCAGAGAATGACTGCAGCATGGCGAATGCTTTTCGGCTGGCCAACTGCCCCAGAAGTACCCTCCAAGACTTTGTGCCCATAGCAGAGTTGAAGATCGTCGACTCTAGAGAACATGATCTCGCCATCCGCGACCCGTCATCCACGTCAGTTAAAGACCTTGTAGCTATCTGCAGGAGGCGCCTCAGGCGGTACATACCTCTGATGGCCAACATGCGCAGAGAAGCGAAGCTGTTGCCACTCAAGTTTGATGAGCGTTTCTACGAGTACAACTACAAAATGGCTCTTTTAGTAGCCAGCAAAACAACAAAACAGCTCTTTTAGGAGCCACCAAGTTTGCGAAAGTAAATGACCAACAATACAATGACTAATAACGACAAATGAGGGGGATTGGGTATTAGTAAACAGTTACGGCAAAAATAGAATATGGTGTCCCAGCAACGATCACACACAAGAAGAAACACAAGTAAATTAAGCAAATCTAATCCAATTCCTTTAATTTGTTTGATAATGCATTTATTTTAATGTATTTTCAACATAAACCCTACCGACAGATCACCAACAGTCTACCGACAAACGGCCAACAGTCGGTCGACAATCTGCTGATAAAGTGTTGGCCAACTGTGGGCCGTTTGTCGGCTGACTGTCTGTCGTTTGTCGGCCGACAGTTGGCCGATTGTCGGTCAACAGTCGGATGACAGTCGAATGACAGTCGAGCTCTTCTTCAAAATTACCGAAAATTCTCGAAATTAATGGAGAATTTATGCTTTTATACAACGCATAAACACATCATTACTCAACTGCTGACACTTTATGTGCCTTGCAAAATCCTGCCATTTTTGATCTACATTTTGCTTTCGCAAAATGTTTTTGCTAACTATGTAACTGGGTTAAAATATTTCTCCAATTTTTGTCATTCTTGTGGACCAAAGGTAGAACTTGACACTGTTAGTGCGAGGGAAATGAATGAAGGTGCAATAAAATGCTTGAGCTTCAAAAACTATGCTGCAAAGAAGAGGGACGAGAGGTCTACCCATTTTCGATCAAGTGGCTCTAAGAAGAAGGGGCAGAAGAATAAAGAAGAGGATCCCTAAACACTTCTCAATGTAGGCATAACCCACATATAAGTCCAGACGTGGCAACGCCAATTCCTGGTAAGACATTACCATTGAAAGTAGAAAGGATTCTGGATACGTAGAAGTCTTTACAGAGGCATTAGTTAAGCGCCAGGCTCATGAACTCTCAAATCACATATCTAATCTTACCTGCAAACTGCAAGATAAACTTAAACACAAGCAAGCAACTCTTACCGCGCAACGAGTATCTCACGCCAACACAAAAGACTCGCGACCTTTACCCGACACTCCAGACACGCATCCTGACCCAGACAGACACATGATCACTTCTAGCAACGTCTCCATCAGACAGAAAAGACGTAGACGAAAACGTAGAAAAACAACTAGGAAACTAGACACCACCACAGTCATAAACTTGTCAAGCGTGCAATTAACTCAAGAGAAAGTCAATTTACTTTCTCATGGCCTCAAATTTTGTCCAACCTCAACCCATATTGACTGGCCTAAATTCGAAACAGACATCTGATTTCGTAAGACGACTTCGATGCACAAATTTTCACGATAATAATAGTAACAATAATTGATCTTACATTGGCCACAATCCTTTCCGCGTTAAATGTACCTGGACACCCAACCCCACACAAGAGGCTCCATTAGACGTATTCTGTAACACCATAGAAGAACAACTTCTTAAAACTAGGCCAAATAAAATACGAGTCAACCTGACAAAACAAGAAAGACAAGCTCTGAAACATCTGATTCGACGAGAAGATATTATCATTAAGCCCAGAGACAAAGGTTCCGGGACGGTTGTCATGGACATGGACTGGTAGGAAATGAATGCCTTCGACAACTCTATGAAAGACAATTCTACGAAAAAATGGACAAAGACATTACTCCACTCACCCACGAATGTGTGAAAAGATACATTTCCGGTCTACAATTTGACAAAATGATTGATGACGAGACTGCTAAATACCTCAAAGAAAACTCTCCTAAACCAGGACTCTTCTACACTATTCCTAAATTGCACAAACAAGGTCATCCTTGTCGCCCCATCGTCTCCAGCAACAGTCATCCCACAGGTGTGTATTTCTCAGTTTGTCAACTTTCATCTTCAACCACTGGTAACCAAAATCAGTTCTTACATAAAAGGCACCACCCACTTTCTCAACAAACTTAACACCATTGGTCCACTACCTGATGGCGTTTTACTCGTTACCCTTGATGTATCTTCACTTTATACCAACATACCTCACAAAGACGGAATCCAAGCCTGCAGCGATTTTTTGAACAGACGAGTCAATCCCACTATCCAGATTAACAGACTCTGTGATCTCATTCGTATGATCCTCACTAACAATACTTTCACTTTCAACCGAAGGAGCTTCAAAAAGCCGAACCCTGCAGTCGGGAAACCTTGGAAAACATCCGATCCAAGCAGTTCCTTTTAAGGATGGACAATGGTTGATTGGAATTGTTGTGGATGAATCACATTGTGTAGTGAGCAAGTAAGCCTATTCTCAGTTTGTCGATGTTTGATGTCATAAAAATCTGAATAGTGACAAAATGTAGAATCGGAAAAGCAAATTTCTTCAGACAGTGTGATTACCTGCCATTGTGTAAGCCCAAATATCCAAACAAAATGTTTGGTTGTATCAGCATAATAGAATAAACAAAAAAACGTCTTGAGGCTCTTGGTATAAATTCATATTGCTAACGGAGTAAATTCATTGTAAATTTTGCCGATAGCAAAAAATTCCTATGCATGTCACGCACCGGGGTGTTACAAGAAAAAATATTTTGTATTGCCTTAAAAGCTTTGCCTGCTATCAGAGGACTCTTTAGACAAAGAAAAAGAGGAATCTTCTAGTAGTTAAGCAAAAGTCTCACACTGTTTTTTGTATCAATTTTAACAAGCTGGTCACTTTTCAACAAAATCCAACAAAACTACATACTATTAACTCATGCCACCTACTAATGAAATAATAAGGCCTAGTTTAAATGTTGCGCTACAGTCGAATTTAATTCAAGGTCCAACAAGCAGTTAAATTCAATGATAGCGCGATGTCAAAAACGAATTAAATTCGTCTGGTAAATTAAATTCGTCCTGGACATATATATAAAATATCAATAACGCTTCTTCAGTTTAATGAAATGCATACATTTTCTTAATGTATTTCAAACTATTTTAGCGAGCCTGCAGCGACCCGTGGCAAGGTTTTCAAGTATTCTGCATGTGCAAAAGCTCCCCTTGGCCACTTACCGGGCGAGTTTATGATGTAGTTTATGGACATGGCGCTTTGGAGGAAAAGTTTGTCATCTTCTTGCAGTAATTGTGAGAGACAAATGAAGTATTCTTGTATAACGTGTGGTAAAAGTGTTTGTGTTCGATTGGAATATTCGATTCCTGAATTTAATGAAGAAGCTATTGGCTGGCAACCAAATAAACGTGTTGGGTATTGTCGAGAGCGTGCTCCTTGTACAAAAAAGCTTGTCGAAGATTGTCAGAGCGAAGGCGATGACAAAGACCATGGTCAGAGGGATCTTACAACATGTATTTGCGAAGAAAAAGAAGAAGAAGATTCCATCAAGGAAGGTGAAATAGTGAGTTCTGAAAGTTGGAAAAAGAATAATAGAATTGGGCAGAGAGCGACTTGGAAAGAAGATTACATCACTGGGTAAATATCATTGTTAATGATGACCAGCTAGTCAAGAAACTGATATTTTGCACTTCTAAGAAAGCAAGCAATACTAAAGTTTCTGCGATGGTGTGGAAACGGCTGAATGTCGAATACAATAAGACCGCCGGGAGTGATTTTCCTTTCCAAGTGCAACAAATGAGAAATAAATTTAAGTCATGCATTAGTATGTGTAAGCAGATCTGCATGACAATGACAATGCTTCAGGTATTGTAAGGTTTGTTGAAGAACGGAGATATGGTAAATGGTTTGACCTTTATGCACTTGTTAAAACTAGAGATTCATGTCGACAAGAAAATGCATGTGAGCCTTCTGCACATACTGGAAATGTAGACAAGCAAGATACCGGCAAGAATGACCAAGCAGTTAATGGTGATGATGATGACTGTGCAAGCACTTTTTTTTATGTGCAACACAACAATATACATAAAGAACAAAATCAACTAATAACAATACAGCATACTATACAAGAGCCACGTACTAACAAAAAAATATATATACTGGACAACATCAACAAGAAACCGCTGAGCGTCACGAAAATAAACCAGTGGAAAAAAACCTCCTTGGTGCTACAATGGTTTACACATTTGCCGAACAAACAGAAATGCACCTTCATAACCTTCGATGTTGTGGAATTCTACCCTTCCATAACGGAGACGCTAGTCGAACGTGCCCTTGACTTTGCAGCAAAATTACGTGACCATTTCCGATGACGACCGTCATATCATCCTTCAAGCTAAACAGTCCCTTGTCTTCAACAACAGAAACCCTTGGCAGAAGAGAAACACCAAGTCACTCTTTGACGTTACCATGGGCAGTTACGACGGAGCAGAAACATGCAAGTTAGTTGGAACCCACCTCCTCTCCCAACTCAAAGAAATTCCTTGTAACATGGAAATTGGGCTTTACAGAGATGACAGCTCAGCAGTCCTCGACCAAACCCCACAAAAAATTGAAAAAATTAAAAAAGAAAAATCTGCAAAGTGTTTGCCAAAAACAACCTTCGCATTACCATTGAAGCCAACAAAAAAGTGGTAAATTTCCTTGACGTAACACTTCACCTAACTACTGAAAAGTACAAGCCTTATTCGAAGCCAACTACCACTCCGCTCTATGTCCACAGCAAATCCAACCACCCCCCGTGCATGATAAAGAACATACCTGAGGCAATTAACACGCGGTTATCAGAAATCTCATCAGATGAGGAACTCTTCAAAAAAGCAGCACCACCCTACCAAGAAGCACTACGGAAAAGCGGTTATTCATACACCCTCAAATTCAACCCACCACAACAACAATTGCCAGAATCAACCAACACTGAAAACAAAGAGGCAGAGGAACATAATATGGTTCAACCCACCATTCAGTAAAAACGGCCAAACTAATATAGGGAAAAAATTCTTAAATTTAATTAAGAAATGCTTCCCTCCCAACCACAAATTAAGAAAGCTTTTTAACAGAAATATCCTTAAGCTTAGCTACAGTTGTTCACCTAACATAAAACAGATCATCAATGGACACAACAAAACTATTCTAAGACAGAACACGCCACCTGAAGAAAGTACAACCAACAAATCTTGTAACTGCAGAGAGCCAAACAAATGCCCTTTAAATGGAGAATGCTTAGTCAAAGTAGTGTACCAAGCTACTGTCAGCACTGCAGAAAGCTCAGAAACTTATGTCAGCCTCACCGCATTGGAGTTCAAGACGCGATGGCGAAACCACCAAATGTCATTCAAAAATGAGAACAAAAGAAATGACACCAAACTAAGGAAACATCTATGGCTGCTAAAAGATCAAAAGAAAGACTTATCCATCTCCTGGAAAATCCTAGCCAAGGCTAAATCCTACACCAATCTTACCAAACGATGTAACCTTTGTAACACCGAGAAATTCTATATGTTATATAAACCAGACATGGCAACGCTCAACAAACGCAACAAACTCCTGTCAACTTGCAGACACAAGTGAATGTTCCTCCTCAAGTTCAACCGCCTTCCTATTCAATTTAATTCAATTCAATTTTATTTTTCACACGTACAACGAGATTCAATACAATACATAAAAAACAATAAACATTTATATTACAAAGGAGGATTAAAAAAAATTAGGATAAATTTGTTTGGTTTAGTGTGAGCAGTGCCCAAAGGAGCATGCTGCTTTTGAGTTGGGCACTGCTTACGATGGAAGAGAAAATTATTTCAGTGGAAGAGAAAATTATTTGGAAAGGTTTGAAAAAGAAAAAAGAGCGTGTTTAGCGAACGAATGACAGTGAAGAACTCTACATTACTGTTGGTTTATAAGCAAATTTTTCTTGTATTTGGTTTAAAACGAAGAAGCAGAGTTTGATCGCTTAATGTTACAGTCTATTGTTTCCCATATTTGTCATGCTGCGAATTGAAAAGTGTGTTTACTGTAGTTAGTACGTATTTTTGGTCTGCTAAAATTTTGTCGAGATGAAAATCGGGTATTGTACGAGTGCCAAGAGGATGCTGTGGATTTAGAGTTTGCAAAAACAGGACATATTTGATCATTTAATATTTTGAACGTGAAAATGGCAACCTTGAGTTTGAATGCATTTTCAATGGTTAGAATTCCCAGTAGATTGAAGTAAACAGTGGCATTTTCTCTTTTGTGAGCAAAGAATATATTTTTTACACATTTGTTTTGGGCGGTGCAAATTTTGTTGAGATGGGTGGTGTAGGTGTTGCCCCAGCTTATTAAACCATAGCTGATGTAAGGATAAATTAGTGTATAATAGAGTTCTTTCAGAGTATTCAGGTCGACATAAAACCTTAATTTATTGATAATTCCAGTATTTTTTGATATTTTACTTTTAACGTATTTAATTTGTTGTTCCCATTTAAGATGTTTGTCAATATAAATTCCGATATTTAATAAAATCTTTTTGTTCAATGTCGTGGATTTTTATATTACTTACACGCTTATTTGGGGAGCTGATAATCATAAAATTTGTCTTTTTTTATATTGGTCGATAGTTTATTAGCTGAGCAGTAGTAGAGAATATTATCAAATTCAGTATTCATAGTGTGAGTGATATCTTCAAGGTTATTGCTAGAATAAAATACGTTGGTATCATCAGCGAATAGTCTGAAGGAAAGTTTACTGGAACAGTTTGGCGTATCGTTAATGTAGAGAAGAAAGAGGAGAGGGGAGAGGGTGGATCCCTGAGGAAGTCCACAAGTTAAAGGTAGCAAGTCTGACTCGCTATTTCCTATTCGCACGTATCGTTTTCTATTTGACAGAAAATTTCGAAACCAAGCTAAGGGAGTACCGCGCATGCCATATTTGCTGAGCTTGTTTAGAAGAATTTCATGATTTATTGTGTCGAAGGCTTTTGACAAATCTAGAAAGAGTCCACAGGTGATGTTTTTATTGTCTATTCATGTTTTAAGGTGATCAGTGATTTCTAAAATAGCTTGTTCAGTAGAGTGTCCCTTACGGAAGCCGAATTGGTATTGGAAAATGATAGCGCGTTTCTCTTGAAACGACTCGAGTTGGTCATCAACTAATCTTCGAAAATACTCAATTTGGTTTCAAGGTCCTACGTTTTTCAACTCGCTAAGTCGTGAAATTCAAAACAGTGAAAGTATAAGTTTGTTTGGCAAAAGACAAAAAATTCCTTCTTTCTAAGTTAAATTGACTCTTTGTTGAGCTACACACCTTTTCTTTACCTTTTCTTTTTTTTTTCTTCTTTTAAAAAAAATTAATTGGAATTTTCAATCAGTACCCTTAACTTCTATGGTTTATCCCATAGTTCTAGGAAGCCTATAGTTAATAAGCCCCCGGCTTCTATATAGGCTTCCTAGCCTTAAACACATTTAACATTGAAAGAAATGTGATGGTATATTTCCAGCCTGGTGAATGAATGAGAATGATGATTATTCAAGAAAGTGACGCAGGCATACTCGGAAAAAAGAAATCTGAGTGCTCCTATCAGGAGTCGAACCTAAGACCTTCCGATTACTAGTTCGGATGCTCTACCACTGAGCTACAGGAGACTCGTAGGAGCTAAGGCCATTAAACTAGGTTCATGGGACAAACATCCTGCATACTGCTAGGATATGAATGTCGAACGTGCGGTGTATGAAAGAAATGTGATGGCATATTTCCACCTTGGTGAATGAATGAGAATGATGATTATTCAAGAAAGTGACGCAGGCATACTCGGAAAAAAGAAATCCGAGTGCTCCTATCTCTGCGTCACTTTCTTGAATTATCATCATTCTCATTCATTCACCAGGCTGGAAATATACCATCACATTTCTTTCATACACCACACGTTCGACATTCAAATCCTAGCAGTATGCAGGATGTTTGTCCCATGAACCTAGTTTAATGGCCTTAGCTCCCACGAGTCTCCTGTAGCTCAGTGGTAGAGCATCCGAACTAGTAATCGGAAGGTCTTAGGTTCGACTCCTGATAGGAGCACTTGGATTTCTTTTTTCCGAGTATGCCTGCATCACTTTCTTGAATAATCATCATTCTCACATTTAACATTGTAAATAGTTAAGTATGAACATTGTAATATCAAGAATATTGTGTGTCGTCTATAATGTATTTATGTTGTATTTTTTGGTTGATGGCAAAATAAACGAATTGAGAATTGACTTGAGTCATAAACTAGTTTTTCGAGGACTTTTGATAACGGTGACAAGGTGGAGATGGGGCAGTAGTTTTTGGGTCGGTGTCTGCGCCACTTTTGTATATGGGAGAGACACGAGCAATTTTTAGCACATCTGGTACTACGCCTTGTGCGATTGATTCATTATAGAGTTGGGTGATAATTGGCATGATAACAGCGGCACTGATTTTTATTAACCGATTAGGGACATGGATAGATGACTTATTGGCATTAAGAGTTGAGAGTAGGTCACGTACATACATTTCGGTGACAGGTGACATAACAAAACTAGACGGGCATGAGTATCTTGTATATTCGTTGTAGTGTTTATTGGTGCTAGGGATAATTTCGGCTAGGTGTGGGCCTGCGTTTACAAAATGTTCATTAAATTGATTAGCAATATCCCGTTGTTCGGTATAGGTCTTGTTGTGCCTGATTATTTTGGTTGGGTAGCACTGGCCTTTAGTTTTTCGTTTAATTATTGTTCTAATTAGCTTCCATGTAGTCTTTGAATTGTTTTTACATTTAGAAAATTGGTTGGTATAGTAATTGTCTTTAGAGATAGACTTACACTTATTGAGTTTGTTAGCATAAATTTTATATTGTTGGATCTTTTCGGGACTTTTACCCAAAAGAAATGAGTGGAATACATCTTTTGTTTAGTTTTTATAGATTTTAAAACTCCATCCGTTATCCAAGGCTTAGAGAATTGTTTTTATTATATAAAATTGAGTGGTATACCGAGTGGTAGC
Organism: Pavona decussata; assembly: GCF_977016875.1. Classification (NCBI taxonomy): domain Eukaryota; kingdom Metazoa; phylum Cnidaria; class Anthozoa; order Scleractinia; family Agariciidae; genus Pavona; species Pavona decussata. Next base: position 297,710 of record NW_028145523.1, read on the forward strand.
AAATCGATAAAAACGCTATCCCGCCAGTGGCGATATCATTTTTATCCACACATGTGTAAAATCATTTATGACCAATTAACTCGCAGTATTTTCGCGCGCTGTCAAGCACTTGTGGCTTTCCGTAGGGTTTTCCGCCGTTTGGCTGTCATTTGGTCTTTCGGGAGATTTTGAGTTGGTCTTTTCGCGAGTCGAAGTTAAGTTTATGCTAAAATGGAGACAAGCACAAGCAGATTTGTTGAGATCACAGATAAGAAACTGATCGAATTCGTAGAAGAACAAGAAAATCCGAATACAAAGAGGAAAACTGCGTACGACGTCGAGTTGTGTGAGGGTAGTTGAAAGCAGCGATGAAAGCCAGGAGTAAGCCAGTATGTTCAGATTTACTTGTTACTGTTAATTTCTAACCATATTTAATATGCCATTAGTTTATACCAGGGACCTACCTGTTTATACGTTTTCTATTTATATAGATTTTAATTGTGGCTTTTTCGCTTAAGTCTTACTTTGTATTGACATAACTCAGACTGGTTCACGATTGATACAAATAAACACAAACTGACTGTAAGCTTATATACATCAATTTCAAACCTTAGTTTTTGAAATAAAGAGCAAAGAAAATTGTGAGGATTTTATATAATAAAAAGAAAATTACATGGTCGCTTAGAGATACGAAATTTCTCTTCTCATGTTGAAAAATATTTCACTCGTTCGCTGCGCTCACTCGTGAAATATTTTTCAACACTCGAAGAGAAATTTCGTATCTCCGCGCGGCCATGTAATATCCTCTATTTGTTTACTTCTAGGTAATTGTTTGAGTGGTGCATATTTGTTCGCTATTTGGTTGATATGGTCAATCAGTTTAGTAGAGCGATCGTTTAGATCAATGCTGTTTTTTAACAAAATATTCCAGTCTGTTTTTCTTAGTTCGTTTAAAAATGCTTCTTTATTAAAATGTTTGTAGTCTCTATAGGACTCTATAAGACTGTTTTTCGTGATTTGTTTTTACTTTGGTGTTGGAAAGACAGCAGACAGGTAGGTGATCAGATATGTCAAATAGAGCAATCCCAGAACAGAGGTGCATTGTCGGCGCATTAGTGTAAATATGATCGATCAGGGTTTTAGGATGTTCGGTTATTCGACTTGGTTTAGTGATGACCAGAGTCCTATTATTAGAAAACAACATATCTAAATATTTTTCTGTAGGGTTGTGTGTAGGAAATTTGTCAAAATCTATGTTGGTATCACCTAAAATAAAGACAAGGCGTTTGTCTTGATTGAGATTGCGGCGTATCTCTGCTAGATTTTCTGTGAATTGTTCAAAATTGGATTTCGGGTGTCTATAAATGCAGCCAATGACAATCGGTTCTTTAGTCTTATGCCGGTATCTACTTCAGTCTACCAGGATTCTACCAATTCTTGGTTGATTTCTAGATCTTTCCTTGAATTGACTTTGCAGTGTTTTGCAATGTAGATTCCTGCACCGCCAGCCACTGTTTTTGAGTCTGTGTGGAAAAAATTATATCCTGCGATATCGATATTAGTAATATTGGTTTCATTAAGTTTAGTTTCAGTTACAGCTGAAACATCAGGGCTTTTAAACAATAGGGAGAGTAATTCGTGTAAAAGATGTCTGTTATTCGATAGACTTCTTACGTTACAATGAAAGAGAAGGAATGTTTTGTTTTCGCTTTGTTGTTCTACAAAGGTATTTAAATTTTGCGCTGAATGGTAATTAGATATGACATTGTTTAACATAAAATCCGGATCGTTTTCATCAAGCTTATCTGGGTTTGGCAATAAATTGTAAAGATCTGATTCAGCATCAATATTGTCATATCTAGTAGGGGAGCGATCAGTAATCTCAGGCAAAGTGAATTTTTAAATACAATCTGTTGCTATATACTAGAGATACTTAGCTAGATTAATTAAGACACTTTAATGAAGTCATCAAATTCTTCGTCTGTGGTGAAGGTAAATACCTCAGATCTGTCGATCTGACGCAAGAGAATCTTACCGTTCACGGTCCAGACATGTTTCTATTTATTTTCCTTGTGAAACTCGTTGACTCTGCCAAAAAGTTTGCAGCGGTATCTAGTGAGGGACTCATTGATGTATATCTTTGAATCAGTGGTTATGCTCGTCCCAAATTCAGCTTTAATCAACGGAAGGTCTTTCACAGTTTTCCCTATCAGTTGACCACGACTGGCGTAGAACTTATCTCGCATGTCGCAATGGACAAATGTCACGATGAGTCTGTCTGGTACTGTTTTCGTCCGTGGGAGTCTGTGAGCTGTAGATATGTGGTGAACAGTAATTTCGTCTATACCCATTAGCTCGGCCACCTCGACTGCAATTTGTTTTGGATCGTCCAGTGGCGGGACAGGCACGCCATTTATTTCAATGCAATCCCTTCGTGAGTACTGTTGTAGATGGTCCAGGGTCTTTTCAAGCCGGTAGTTTTCGTCTTTCCCATCTGCCATATGTTCCTCTAGCTGGTTTAGGGATTTAGTGGTGTCCGCGGCCTGTTTCTTCATCACTTGGATGGTTTTTGTAATATTGTCGTATTCGGCGGGCAGCCATTTTTGAGTCCTCAATTTCATTGATTTTCTTAGATAAATCTTTCATCTCTTGTCTACTTACTGTAATTTCGGCTTTAAATTCAGCTCTTATACTTGGTAAAAACTTCTTTTCCCAAAGTTGGGTAAAGGAGTCTACAGTTAAGCTCATTTTCGTCAAGAGCTCTACTGCCACGTCCGTTCGCTTCAAACGCTCAAAGGACCATTCGTAGACTTACCAATATACCTTCTTATTGTTTTCTACTTTTGAATTTTCTATTTTGCAACGGTTTTTGTAACGGTTCTGGTCAATATCATATTACTGAAGTATATAAACCCCAGCAATGCTACAGTGTATATAGAATTTAACTGATGAGTAGACCAAATCCTCATTGGTCCACAAAACAGTACTGTATTAAAGTCTATATGAAACGATATTGAGTAGACAAGTATTGTTATCACTGCTCCATTATTGTTAAGCACTTTCCTGGATTTATCAGTGTGGAACTCACCTGAAGCCATATCAAGCTCCTGAACTGTCGAGCACTGTGCTACTGAACATCCAAACATGGAACGTATATCGTTCAACTACTCAACCAAGAACATCCCTGTCACATCAAGGCAACAATACATCAGACAACTTGTTGACAAGACCGAACAGTTCCTGTGCAGAATGAGATGGAAAGCTTATCACTTTTTAAGCCAAACCCAACAACCAGGGAAAGAAAATTTCGGATTCAAAACAACAAACCACCCTCCAGTCATTGAAGAGTTAAAGGAATTCAAGGATGACATGACAAAGATAATCCAAAAGGTCAAATTCAAGAATATCAAGTGTCAGTTTCAAAAAGACCTCAACGATGACATCAAATCAATTAAAAGTGACAACCACCTACTCGTAGAGGCCGATAAATCAACAAACTTCTACAAATTGGAGACCACAAAGTACAATCAGCTCCTACATGACATCACTAAAACCTACAAAAAGGGAGAGGTTAACCAACTAAACAACATTGCGAAAACAATCACCGAGAAACTAAGTATTGATGACCGCGTTGAAATGACTGCCACAAAAGAAGCTTTTATCACCCTAAAAGATCACAAGGACAATTTTGAGAATTAACCCACGTGTATATATATTTGACTACCAGTGGATAAACTGAATACTTAATCTGGTATAAAAGTGCTCAATGGTAAAAACAAAGCTGTGAATAAAAGATGAACTTTTGGAGTCGGACTAGTTCACACACATTTAATTGCTACTCGGAGTTTCATGCTTCTAGCGAAGCAATCATCAGGCAACTGACAACAATAACGATTACGTGGAATGATATACAAATTTGAAAATAGGGAACAATGCTTGCTTGCGTGATGTGTCAAGATTCTATTGGGCGCCAAAACTATAAAAATATATAACAAAAATATATATAGAGATTACAACGATTAAGACGGGGGAGTTACTAACAAACAGAAGAGCAGTTTTCAAGTTTACATTGCCATTCAAATTTCCTCAGTAATTCTACAGAGTTGGGTGTCTTAAAAAGTGTTATACAAGTGTATAGATGATATTTTCTGTATAACAGGAGAATATGTAGTCTGCATTCTTGGGTGTTCGTCAGTTTGTGCAAGCACTTTATCTAGCCTTACGATAGGAGTGGAGAAGTCCCATCCAAGGGTAAAAGTTTTTTTCGGCAAAAGAGTTAAACCTGAGCAGATGACAAAAGCTCTTCAACCACTTCAAAGTACTATTGAGAATGACCCCACCATATGAGCCAATCCAGAGAACAGGAAATGAGGTACTTCCAGTTGATGTGTTGCTTACTAGCACCTAACAGCAATCCAAACATGCCACCCCATGGTATTTTCCATCCTTATAGCAGTTCTTCTTCTGATGATTTTCATTATCATAGCCATAATTTTGCGCAATAATCTGTGTCCAATCCCAGAGCTAGTAGCAGTCGCCCAAGTACCCCATCCTTAGGCTACACACTATTGATGTCGATCTTTAAAGGAGTCAACGGAAATCAACAAGAGATACCACAAACCATTGAGTTCAGAGAGTTCTCTTTTGATGGCACTTGTAGAAAGCTACAAACAAGCTTCTCATCATAGTACCAGGAAACAAATACTTAAAGTGGTCGCAGACAAGCAGTCATTCAACGACCTAGAGAAACTTATGTCAGGTCTTTAACGGTATAGATTCTCATCTGCCCATCTTCATCACCTTTAGCATGGAATGGAAGCTTTTCCACTTCTAAAGCCCATGGCAGTCCGGGAGAGAGTTGACCCAGCAAGACTGGAACATTTTATTGACTTTATTACAAGTCAACATGTCATTCAAGACCTTCTGTTTGGGAGATGAAAACTTACACTGTCTACTGGGGAAACTCTTGAGATTCCAAATGTTGTTCGGCAACTTATTCCAACCTGCCTGGTTAACCAGTACTATCAGTTTAGCCACGAGACTGGATTTACCCCACTTGAAAAAAGCACCTTATTAAAGATCCTCTCTGAAAGTTGTGGTGCCTCTGTCAGAAGGTGTATGCAAGACCTTGATAACTACTTGGCTGATGGGGCAAGATCTTTTGACAAGTTACTCAATGTCGTAGAAAAACGTTCAGAAGTCGGACTTGAGGGAAACACTGCCACTTGACTTAAGGAAACGCTAAAGGATGGAAAGCAATATCTAAAGGGAGACTACAGAGTATGTATTTTGGTTATTTGTGTTTGCCTTAAAATGTATATCTCTAATAATAATAAGCTTTATTTACCCATCTTGGCCGAGAGACTGTATAAAGTCTTGTACTGTATATTTTGCAATTGACTCTTCAGCGACGTATATCGAGTTTCGATGTACGTGGGAAGTTTGGAGAGCAAGAGAGAAGCCCCAGAGTTGCTCTAGGAACATTGAAAAGCAACCCTCACTTCTTGAGGACTTTCCAAACTTCTCAAGTGCATCATAACTTGATATACGTATAGCTAAATGCATAAATCAATTGCTGTCAAGAATTTTAGCAGCAATTGAATTTCAGATTCTGATGATGTAGCGAAGGGCCCTCTTTCGTCGTTGTTCCTGTTGTTTGCCTTCGGGGCTGAACACTCTAATCCCACTGATAAAAATTATGATACACACCTATGAATACTGCATTTGATTGCGCGACATTACTACTTATGTAGTTATAAATGGATATTTGGCTATAATTTCCTACTCCTTTATCTTTCCTCTATCTATTTTATTTAAGGTCCACATGTCCCCCAAGTCTACCATTTCTGACCACTCCAGAACGTTTGCATTAAGTGATGCCGAAAACTCTGAATTTCAACAGCCATGCAATCATGAACACAAGGAATCTTGTAATAGATGCCTTAACCTAAGTCAGGTGAGTAACTTGTAAAAGTTTAAGACGAGATTTTTTTGAACTTTGAGCAATGTGCGGCCGAAATTCCCATGACCCACTGATCACTCGTCAGCATTCACGTGTTTTGCATCCGGAGTGAAAATATTTTGCTTTTCTCTTTTCCCTTCGCTTTTTATCCACCTTAAAAAACGGATATGAAGCATTTGCTATGGTAGAAAAAACTCCAACGATGTAAACCGTCATTTGGCCTATGTATAATTGAGATTAAGAAGTATAAAGCGTCATCAGATGCAATCAACGTGTGGTCTTGGAGAAGAATGGCTTATCCCGCCCATTAACTTTCGATAACAGCTTGGCTAATCCAGTAATTTAAAGGTATGTTACACTTTAGCTATAAAGGATCAGTTATTTCTTTTAGTAATAATCCACATCACAGAAATCCATTTAAAGGAACAGTTTGAAACACTGTTTGCCCTGTTATGATAAGGCAAGAATTAAACCCCATTTACACGAGCAAAAAGATTGGCACAGCACCCCCAAATTTGCGCAACGTGCCCAACCTATTTTGGCACGGCACTTTTTGTTTACACGAGCCAAAATTGATTTTTTTCCACAAATGGACCAGGTGCCTATTTTGAGTTGGCACCCCTAATATTCAGCTGTTGTTTTCCCGGGAAAATGGCGGCAAATCGTACTCTTGTAGCTTTTTATTGGTTATTGGCTAGAAATCATCGCTTGGAACATGAAGACGACCATCAACGTTTCCGACTGGAAAAACAACAATATCGAAAAGCAATCCAATAAATCAAGAGAAGCGGGCAGAAGAAAAACTGGATTTTTGTGGGTTTTGGTACGCAGAACAAATGTCTTATGATGACTTTGCGTTTTCTAAGGCAATCTGTATAGTTTCTTCTGCCCACAGTTCTATTAATGTATCAGTGGCCTCGTCCACCAAATTTATCCCACAATTAATCTTCTTATTATTCGAATTCTTCTGCTTACTTGCAGCAACCACTGTGTCGTCTGCCATTTTGTAAATGCCGCGCATGCGCATATTGCCCGAATATGTTGGAAATTGCTCAAAAATAAACAGGAATGGCACTGCTAAGCGTTTATACGCACACATTTTTCGGCACGGTGCCTTGTTTAACTTTGCCGAGACCACCTCACCACCTTATTTTGGGCACACTATGTTTACGCATTTAAAATCAGGAGTGCCATGACAAAAAGTTGGCGACACCGTACCGAACTTTCGGGGTGGGGTGCCTATTTTTTAGTGCGTGTAAATGGGGTTTAACCGGTGAAGTGTATACCTGTAGATATTTTTATCCGCCGGCATATCCCTATGAAATCCTCGATCCTTGAGTGAAAATTTCGATTATACCGTTTTTTATGAACTTTTATGTAAAAGAACATAGTCAGAATAGAGATTTAAACTGAAACGGTTCTGCTTTACTTTAGAATTAATGAATACAAGCGCAATATTCATTGTTGGGATTTCCATGGTTTGTTGATTGCAAAATCAATTTCCTCGTGCGAACTGAAAATTATTTATATTCCTTTCACACGAACAATTCTCTGAAAATGTTGTTGTACTTAGGATTACTGACCTAAAGCAATTTTATTCATATATTTTACACTCGATACTAACATTCAAGTAAACTATATTTCAACCGGTTGTTTTTTCTTCAACTCAAACTTGTAGGCTAATGCAATGTCAACACTCAAACATCGGCCCTGCAACAAGAGATCTGGTTATCTATGGTAAGTATTGAGTTGCTGAACATACTGTTATTTTGAACTTCATATATAGTGTTTTTATTTTGTATGATGTAATGCAATTGCAATGGTGACTTTTGCTCATGATTTAAGATTTGTTCGCCACAAAAATAATTGCTCGTGAATTGAATAATGAAGCAACTTGTTTTCCGCTTTATCCTTGATTAGTTGTGTTGTGTACCGGAGAGTTATCCTAACAAAACAGGCGTCTAGAGAACAAGCTTGCCAGTACTGCTCAAGTTGACGTCATTTCGTTTTTGAACTGGTTGTACAATTGCAATTTGAAAATGCGCAAGCGTGGTTTGCTTATAACTAAATTTGATAGAAATTTGATAGCAGCTCCATCGCGGTCAAGATTCTTTCTCATCAAACTGCAAATATTTCGCTTGCACGGCTTGTATTTGAACACAGATATTTTATAGTTTTGCATACATTTTATGGTAAGTTCACATCATTCCCATGTTTTGCTCAGGAATATGAAGCTATTAAAATCGTAACAGTGTTACTGAAGTCTGCAGCTACTGTACTTGGAATGACAACTATCAAAAAGAAACTGATTTAAGCCCATCTGTACAGTCTGTAAAATTTAAATGCCATTTATTTGCGATTTCTTATCGATTAGCCTCGTTTGTTTTGGTTTGAAGTAAACTTTCCATTGATCAGAAATTATTTTCACCATCAAAATTCCTACCGTTTTCCTTAGCTGTTGATCAACCATCGTGGAAAAGCATGGCAAAGTTGGCGTGGAGAGCAACACAAGACAACCTGCCCTTGCTGTTGTTTTGCCAACATGTCTGCAAAACAACCTAAATATCCCCTCAGGTAGTTGAGAATTTCCAAGTTTTTTTATTTGGGAGTAGTACAATTTAACATGTTTTCTGAAGTTCAGTCTAAAAATACTAATTTTAACCTAAATGCTGTAACGTTATAGTGCCAATCCAATCTTCTAAGGCAACGAAAACTTCTAACAGGTAGTTTTGAGTTGCAAGGTGTTGTTTTCGTGGAGGAAGTCGAGAGGTAGATATACATAAAATACATTTTTTCAAATCTGAATTTCATTCTAATCAATCAAATCTTGCATGAAAATATTTATTTCCACAATTGCATTATATTTCAGAAGCCCTGAAAAATTACAAAAGCAAAAAGAAGAAGGAATTAAAAGAAGGGGAGAATTAAAAGAAAGATTGGCAAAAGAGAAGAAAAATTGAGAAAGAAAACAAAAAGAAAAACTAAAATTTAAAGACTAGCATAATATGCAACATTGTTTATTTACTATCAATCTGTGATCTGTTTCCTTTATGTTTTTAAGATCTTGTTTTAATTACATTTTGAAATGTAATTACTTTTATTTGTATACCGGTACATATTATAAAAAGGAATCTATGTGAAAACAATCCAAATGACTGTTGATATCTTGTTTGAGGATTGGAATTATAGTTCAGTTCAGTATAAGCATTGCCACCTAACTACAAGTTTGAAAATGTAATATTAAAAAATGGCATAAAGGGAATTTTAAATGTCCCTTAAAGTCGCTTTGGATTAGTTTTAATGCACCTTGAAATAACATAACAGTATTCAAAATCTAAAAATTCTGTCATACCAGTTATTGTTTTTGCCAATCTCGTCTCCTTCAACCTATCTATGTTTACTCCATAAATGTGTGTCCCCCATAGCCGTCCATTTGTTCCTTTTTCGATTTTTTTATTTTGAAAAATACAAGCACAGAAAGCTATACTTTGTAAATGACCGTTCAGAAGGAGCATTTTTGAGGGGTATGTGTTTAGTTTAAACAATAAATAATTATTCATGAAAAAGAGAAATTTTGAATAAAAAGCTACCTTGTTTAAAGAAAATAGGCAATAAAATCTCATTAATCTGTTTTGCTTAAATGTATTTTATCTGCTTTAACGTTAAGAACCAAGGGGTAACGGTCTAGGACAACGTATGCAAACAAGCAACGGAAGTTTTCAGTCAATTCTAATAAACTTGAAAGATACCACATGAACAGATTATTGAAATATACAGTTCGTACCTCAAAGTCAAACCACAGTAACGAAATACTATTTTAACATATACAAGTAAATTTGTTACTCATAATAGAAAGCATACCAATAGCCAATGGAACAGTTGAAAAGGGTTTAAACGCCAAGGAACAAAAGCCGGTTCATCTCTGCCAGCAAAGAATCATAAACCGCGCAAAAGCTTTGCATCGCGCGAAGAAACAAAAGAGCCAGAAACTGCGAAATTTGTCAAAGGAAAAACACAATACAAAGCGGTCTTCCAGCTAAGCGCAAGCGAAGCAAAAACGTTACTGTTAAGCAACTAACAACTAAAGGGTGAAAATATATTAGATAAGAAAAAACAGCGCAAAACCAACACACATTCCAACCTGTGTTATGGTGCAAAAAAAGGAGACCACTGAACGCCTGGTAAACTACCTGACCACTCTTTTGATCAGTCAAGAGTGATTGCAGTCACACCTATGACTCATCTCTTTATGGACACACCAAAGCTCTCGGTGTTGATTTGCAAATCCTGGGAACTGACAACGTTATAGCAGGGCAACTGAAAGAAGTTGTGGGTTTTAGTGTTGACAATGGTCCTTCTGAATCCCTGTCAAGTTTTCTTGTGCAAATGCTGCTTGTTCAGTTTTTAAAAGTTCTTAACCTGGATAAGGTAATGCAGCTAGCTTTTGCAAAGTACGTAAGCAAAAGGAACCCTGAAGAAAGGGTTCATGCCATTGAAAACAGGGCATTGTCTAGTCATGGCCCTTTCTGTTCCAAAGCAATTGACGAGCATGTGTCTCCGGGAAGCAAGGAACACAAACAAACATGAAACACATGGCAAGCAAAGTTTGCAAATGCATAGGCAATGCAGTTTACAATAAGGAGCCAATACAGTGCTTTCGGGGGATTTTTGAAGACAAGTTTGTCTCTAACGACCAGAGCAGCTTAAAATCCTTAAGTTTATTTTCCCATGAGAGGAGAGAACTTTAAAGGATTCTACAGCGAGGACTTCCGCACATAAACATTGCCAAAAACGGCATGTATTGATGAATACAGTGTATCCATTTGCTTCCCTTAATAAGTATTGCACACAGTTAAAACAGCAACACTAGGTTACAACCATTTACGTTGTTGTTTTAAAAGCCACAGTAGTAGGCAAAAATTAATTGAAGTGAATGGTTCTTAAACTGCATTGGAAACAGCATCTAGGTTCAATATAAACGCAGGTATGTATTCAAGTTCAACACTGAGAAAAAGACATCCTCAGAGGCCCAGGGGCAGTTAAGTCGGGGCGAACGAAATATAAAACACAATGAAACTCGGAGCAACAAATGTTTTCAAGAACTGAAAATGTTTGTCACTCCGAGTCTCCTCGTGTTTACTTCGTTTCGCCCCGACTAAATCCGAGGATGAGAAATTGAGTGATTAAAAAAATTAAATAAAATAGCACTGTAGGATCCAGAACTTTCTAGTTGTCCATGGTGGACTGGTAACTTGCCAATGAATGTTTTTGCAGGATACTCATAGAGAATAACAGAATTTGTGAAGTATCTTAACATAATTAGAGGCTGGAATTTGGCGAGATGAGTACAGAAAACTTGCTATTAACTCGTTTGTCTCTCTTTTTCTCTTCTTCATTACATTATTTTGTAAAAATATATACGTCATTAAATGTGCTTGCGATGGTGTTCATTTCAAGGGCGCAAAATTAATTTCTCAGCTCATATTGTAAACTTTTAGCTCACAATTTTGTTTCTTTGCGTGCGACTAGTACGGTAGTACCTCCCATCAAGTACTGCCAATACCGTATTTTACGTTTTAGACCAGCTTCCTTATACAAGAAATAAGTTTAAGGTTATGTATTTACTCTAATTCGAAACTTTTAACTTAGACATGTACGCAACGTTTACAACATCATCTCAAATACATGCCTGGCGAGATACACAGGCTTCTTGTTTGTTGTTTGCTATGAAGAACATAATATTCAGCAGTATGGGGGAAGGGGGGGTGGTCAAGATTTTTTGGAATTTTCAGGGAGGGGTGGTGGGGTTACCGCGTCGCTAGTCGCTAAAAAGGTTACTCGCTAAAAAGGAAAATCTGAAAGGGTGGTGGGGTCCTATATGAAATTCCCTCCCTGGTGGGAGTATTAATATTTTTGGAACTACACATTTCAAATAATTTCATCAAAAGTGGACATTTGAAGCACAAAAAGTTCACGTTATATGGTACGTATTTTTTATTTATTGTCTAAACTATCCAGTAAGTGTATTTTTTTTTACTACATGGTAGACAACAAGAACTGTGCGATCCCATACACCCATCTCCAGTATCTTTTCAAATCCGATGAGAATTAAGTTTGGAACATAAATCCTCATGGGAACTCAAAGAAAAGCTCCTCTTAAAGGTGGGTACTTCCAAGTACCCATGCAAAATTAAAAGAGCTTCAAAAGGAAAAGTGCGACTCCAAAAGAAGCCCTTGACACTGTCTATTGTTCTGTTGGCAATGTCACTTCTGCCCAATCTCTAGGACAACTTCCCAGGGGGCCAAGAGACATATATAACGCACGATACACAGCTAAAAAATTGGAAAGCCAAGCAACTAAACACCAAGAAGACTTCAAGAAACAGGCTGACGATTGGATTGGAATGGGCAAAGCGAGAGGGGGAAATCTCCAGAGAAACTATCTTCATTGGAGAATGTACAATACACCCAGATTTATTCATTGTTTTGGGAAATGGTCGTCAACTCCAAGGGCTTGGCCAATTTTGTACCAATCCAGTAACATTCTGTATATTCAGAGTTGACCAAACTTTCAACATTTTCCACCGCAATATCAGTCTCATGGTCACCACATACAGAAACCGGAAGCAGGAAAATAAACAAACAAGCAAACCACCTGTGTTTATTGGTCCATTACTGAAGTATCAAAGCAAGGTCTGGAAAACGTACTTCAAGTTTGCCCAGCTTATTACATATGAAAGTCCGGTTCTAGAGGGAATCTTGGCGTGTGGCACGGACAGAGAAAAAGCATCAATCAATGCTTTCAGGAGAAATTTTCGCTTTGCCAATTTTGAAAACTGCAAACCACACTGAAACACAGTCTACTTCTGTCCTTAGCCTCATTGCGCGAGAGAGTACCGTTGTTTCAAAGCCTGGGGTGTCTGATGGTTCCTTTGTGTTGGAGTACCTAATGGACTCCATTCAGAGTATCCATGAACACGAAGTAACCAGTATCATGAAAATGGGATCGGTGGATCAGTTTTTTGTCGTTTGAGGAAAAAAGCGATCACCTGCAAGTTTGAAAATGTTGATGGGGCAATAAGGGATCAGCTTATTGAGAGATGCAGAGATCCCAGACTTTGCCCTAAGTTCCTTGAGAAAGCAAATGCTACTCTGAAGGATTTAGAAGATTTGGCTAGTGTGCAGGAAGCAGTGAACATGCAAGTCAAGGCTACAGATCAGTCATCCGGTCAGGTGAATGCTGTTTCCAAAAAACCTCACGGCAAAGGAAGAGGAAAAGGGACAGCACAGGGTAGGAATAGAGGAAATAAGCCTGGTAAGCCTATGATTGAGCAAAGTTTCTTCCCAACTTTGCACCAGAAGCAGAACCACTCAGGAGCCTCCTGAGTAAGAATCAGACTTTCATCTTGGGTAAAACACAGGAAAAGTCATTCCAGAAGTTGAAGCAGCTAGTTGCACAGGCCACTATGCTTGCATGTTTCAGAGGAGATTGTAACACGCGGGTCATAGCCGATGCAGGTCCACAGATTTTAGGTGCAGTGCTGACTCAACTTCATTTTTTTCCCGTTATGTTGGAGCACTTCGACGCCAGGAAAATAATATTATGAAGATATCAAGCTTATTGGCTTAGAATTAAATCAAATATCCTTGTGATATTGGCCATGTTTCAACGAGACAGTTTGTCTGGCTTAACATTCCTTGAGGTCATTTGTTTACTAACTGTGTGAAGCACCCAATTAATTTACACGTTTTCACAAGAGCGGTTTATTCGTTTCTCAGGACATTTGATCCTTATTATTGGTGCAATAACCTGGAACGTCGTGAAAGATGGCGGGAAACGAAGACCCTTGCACATATGCTATTCTCTTGTTTATTGCTGTGCTATCACGCTTGTTCCAAAATGGAAGGAGGAGAAGGTTTTAGCAAAGGCTTAGGTTGCTTGCTATTAGAAGTCGGAGAAGAAGAATCGAAGCCTGTTTCTTTCAGAGAATGTTAGAAGACCTAAACCTCGGTTCAAGAAGGAAATCTGTTTGGGTTTTAGAGCGACTGCAGTTTTAGTTTGGACACATGGTTCTGAACCAAAATGAAGACAGCCATTGGCGTGAACATTTTGGAGTTTCAAGAAAAACCTTTCAAACAATTTGTGCTGAGAAGCTCATTCGCACAAAATGCAAATGGTAAAGTCAATTCACCTCACGTCTGACATGTTTATCAGTTGTTTGACCGCAGGCGATATGTGATTGGCTTAAATTAATTGCCAACAAGTTTAAGCGACCTGGTTAGGTGGCTTAAATTTGATGGCAATTCCAAAGAAGTTTGCCGACTCACTTAACTTTAAGCAAGTTAGAGTACCAACTGTTTTCACAACATTTCCAGCCGTCATTCGCTCAGTGACTTGAAAAATCGCTCGTGAAAACACAGCCATTCTCATGTGTTTGTTCTGTTACGTTATAATCTACACTTGGCACTGCTGGAAAAATCACAGGTAAGTGGAAAAATAGCAACATGAGCATAATGCAGGCTAGCAAGAACAGCACCACAAGCACAATACAACAAGGGCTGCAAATGGGGGATTTAAGAGATTCCCTTTTTAGAGATTCCAGCATGTAGGGTTCCTCATTTCAGAGATTCCTCCCCCCCACCCCTTTTAGATTCCCCCTTTTAAAGATTCCTCATTTAAAAGATTTTCCTGTTAAGAGATTCCTCCTTTTAGAGATTCCCTGTTCCCCGTTTCCCGTTTTAGACAGCACTTTGTTTTTGGCCAATAATGCTAAGTGTTTATTACTGCGCCTTACAGTAACATTTGATACAATTCTCCAAGTCGCTGTTCACATGTGACATAGGGTGTGAGGAGCACAACCTATATATTTTGATGCACCTGCCATGCAGTCTATAAGTAAGGGTCTCACTGAGTCTCTGCTTTTACCATTCTATACCCCTTGCATGCTTGTGTTTCTATGCACTTGTTTGACAAAGTTTTTTTCGTGCTCGACTAATTAAACAGAAAATCGTGAAAATCCCAGAGAATCGGGGATTCCACTGTTTCCTGACCATCCCAGACTTTCCCGGCTAATGAAAACTGGAAATCATAGACATACCCCGATGGTACAAAATATAGGAGCTTGTTGCTATGATCAATAGAACTAGTCCTTTAATATTACATACTTTTTTGACCAGATCTTCCCATGCATTTTTTCCGTCTTTCAAACTAAAAAGATTGTTGGGCAAATGGACCCACTAGTAAAAATAAGTTATCAATAAAAATTTTTTGATTGCAATGATGGATACATTTAGTCTTTTACATTCTTCCTAGGATGTGGTACAAATGCATGCAGGCTTTAAGGTATGTCCTTTAAATGTGTGTTTCATTCAGTTCAGTGCTGTATAATGACTGGATTATCCTCTATTTTCTGTACATTTCTGCTTGAGCCGACGTCTGTCGACTCCATTGAGTAGTTTCTTGTTCATGCCGATCTGGAGACTTCTTGAAAAAGAACAGAACAAGGAGTCGTAAGAAAAATCCTGCAAATCATAAGTAGCTTTTTTTCAAACTGTATTTAGTCAATGCAAGTTTTCATTTGATGTAAATAATATTCTTCAAGACGGGTAATTACTTGAGAAAATGAGTAATAAGCAATTACATGAGAAACAGATATGTAATTATGACAGGAGTTTGTGCCTTATCTTCCTCTTTCCTAAAGTTTTAGATGCATCACCCAACTGATACGCAATAAATCAGTTTGTACTTAAATGCAGGCAATTAATTGTCAATACAGCCAACGGCCACATTTTAAAATCCACAGACCAAAGAATCCTTTAAAACTTCACCCTGTTTATACAGCCACTCATGCTAAATTTAGAAAACCAAAACGCCTGTGACATGTCAATTTCATTGATCTCGTTCATTTACTAATTCTACCTCGTTATCGTGCTGTGAGATCACATGAGATCGCAGCGCATGCGCCAACTCAGTGCAAAGCTTACGCCATCTTGGTCAAAGCGCGTTTTTGCTCTAAGGACAAAAACTCTGCAAATTTCTTCACCATGCAGGAATGCAGCCCATCTTCAACCCCAGCTTCAGTAGCTAGGGGTAAGGAAAAACCCTCTAAGGAGGAACAGGGCACGAATGAGGTGCAAAAATCGACTGGAACTTCAGTTTTACAAAAAGGCGGGGAAAAGCCCCCTGCACCGAAGGACAACACGAGCGAAGGAAGTTCGAATGTTACTTTAAACGCGGCAGCCCTTGCCTCCGCTCTTCCTGAAGCCCTAAAGAGTTCTTTTGAAGGCCTAAGGGATTCAATGAACGCCGGTTTCACTGGCCTGGGCGACTTGATTGCCTCGCATTCTGTCGACAAAGAACCGGACGATGGCAATGATGACGGTGATTCGATCGGGTCTAAGGAGGACAACGAATCACTCGTCGACGGCGAGCCTCCCGCCAAGAAAAGCCGATTGGCTGAACCGGGGAACAACAGAAATCCCCTAATTTCCAAGCTGACCAAAACATTGCAGCTCCCTGAGCATGTTGGCACCGCCATCGACGGGGATCTTGCATCCCTTGTGGATAAAATCATATGGGAGAAAGCTAATGAAGACAAAATAACGGATCTGAAAAAACATCACGAAACTCCCGAGAATTGTACCACCTTATCAGAGACAAAGGTCAATGAAGGTGTATGGAATAATTTGGATGAGTCCGCTAGGTCGACTGACCTGAAATTCCAAAAGGTATAGAAAAGTCTTGTCAAAGGAATAACAATAATTGCGACGGAGGTCAATAAGCTGATGAGGAACACAGAACCTCAGAATGCTGATGACACTGTAGGTTCCCTCATGGACGGGGTGCTATTGTTGGCAAATGCTAACCAGAGCTGAATTATCGACAGAGAGAGCTGATGAGACCTCAGCTCAATGCCAATTATAGGCATCTCTATAGCCCGTCAACTCCTGTAACAAGTTTACTGTTTGGGGATCACCTCCCAAAGGCAGTCAAAGATATATCAGACACCAATAGACTAAGCTTCAAGTTGACCAAAGACACCAGCTCCACACTCTCTTCAAGAAACAGTCAACAAAGCACTGCACTCACTGGCAGGCTAAGAGAAGATATGATGGTGGCCGCAACCACAACAATAAGCAGTCAAAAAACTACCAGAGCCCTCTCCACTTCGGAAGGAAGCAGGAGGGGAAGAAAAAGAGCGATTGAACTCGAATCCTAATCAGGTTGGTTTAAGCACAGAAAAATTTCCTTGTAGACTAAGGCATTTTTTACCAGCTTGGTCGAGTATCACAACAGACCAAAATATTCTGGACATTGTACAGCATTATCATTTGGAGATAGAAACTTCCA
>NW_028145523.1:317500-335000 GCF_977016875.1 Pavona decussata
GTTAAGTTGGTTCTGACTGACTCTGGAATCGACATATCCAGGTTTAACCCACACAGTACTAGGGCTGCCAGTACGTCTGCAGCCAGTAACGCTTCAGTAAGCCTTGACGATATCTTGCATACAGCTGCCTCGTCCTCAGAGTCTACATTTGCAAAGTTTTAAAACAAGCCTATTGTTAAAGAAAACACATTTGCTGACAAGGTGCTCAGCAATGTCAGCAACACAAATTTGTAATAAATGTTTTGTTGGTTATGCTTAATGTTCGTGTTGCTTCAAAAGCTCATTTGATCTCACAGCACGATAACGAGGTAGAATAGTAACATTAAATGAGACTTACCTGTAAGTTGAAGTTTGATTGAGATTCCACCGAGTTATAAAGTGCTGGGAGATTACATGCCCTCCCAACCCACCCTTTGTTGGTACCTGTGAGTCACTCACATTAAGCCTTTGAAGACTGAGTTGGCGCATGCGCTGCAATCTCATGTAATCTCCCAGCACTTTATAACTCAATAGAATCTCAATCAAACTTCAACTTACAGGTAAGTCTCGTTTAATTTTACTATTAAGCAGACAATTTTCTTTACAAAGTAAGCAAAACTTTCGGTTTTTATTAAAAACATGATGAAGGAAAAAACTCTTGATGCTAACATCCGCTTAGGCAAATTGCAAAGCGATTCAGTCATTACGCTTTGCCACAAAGACAATTAATACTTAAGTCTTCTGGTTAGGTGAATTACAAAGCAATTTTTTTAAGTCATATTGTACAGCCACAAAGCAGATCCACACAATGTTTTTAATTAAGCTGGCTTCCTTGTTTTCTTGCAGCTTCTTCCTTGCTCTGTGGTTCTCTTTAACTTTAAGTTTCTGTTTGTCTTGCGGGTATGTCTCACAGAAAGATTGTTCTCAATATCCAGAAGGCTCTTCAGTAGCTTGATATGCGTTTGTTGTGCCGTAAAACTGTAAATGCAAGGAACTTCCATGCCCTATCCAGTGCCTCGATTTACAGCTTTTCCAACAACTTTCACATCTGCTGTGCTTTCCGTCTTTGTTACAAAATGAATAATTCCTGTCTTCCTTTGTGCTTGCTAGTGCCTGTGGTATGTGGCCGACTACCCTTCCATTTCTCACAACTGCAACTGCATTGTTGTCTTGCTTATTTTTGGGCTTGAGCTGAAACTCCAGGACTTCCCAATCTCGATCTCCCAGGAATCTTTATACACATGGTATCCCCTTATCCAACACTGTACATGTACTTCGATTTCCCTATTACCTAGAAATAGCACATGACATGGTAGAACTCTCACCTGCACGTTTCATTGCCATGATCACGAGTGAGCAATAGACTTTTATCGATCTTACCCTTTTTCCTCTTTATTTTTAGATAGCTATATTTGTTATTTCTTTTTTTTGTATTCTTACGTTAAATTTATGCAGGGCCTCACTGAAAACCACATTTTCAGACGTGGGCTCCCTGTTGAAAGCTCTTATTTATTATTATTATTATCATTATCATTATCATTATGAAATTCTAAAAATAAACAAGAGCTTATCTTTGTACACGATCAAAATTTGACAGGCGGTGTATGAATATCCGAGTCTTTGCACCTATAAAATAGCAATATTAACTTTTAAGGTAATTCGTTTTTCTACACCAGCATATTTGCATAATCTTATACAATAGCGCTGTGCACTATTACTAAAAATAGAATTTGTCACATGAGATCCCATGAGACCCCCCGCACAGACTCAGACAAACATTGGGATGTGATAAAGGAAAATGTATGAGTGTGTACTGCCGTAGCAATACCAAAAAGCGAAAAACTTGGTGAAATCGCGTAGTTAGCGTCCAAGAGGGACTGAAATGGTAACCACCAAACACTGCTGTTGGGGTGAATGCAAAACAGACGGAGGGTATCCTGACAAGTGGCCGAAATCCCTCAAAAAGGTTGAGCAATCAGGGAAGAAAGTATTCGTTCCTTTTCTGAAAGCAACACAAGATATTGCGAAGTTCAAGCGTTGGCTAGCTGCTTTTTCGCGGGATTTCTTTACTGAGAGAAACAACCAGTGTAAAAAGAAAAAAAGATAGGCCTGCGCGACTCCCACTCACGTGTTTTAGCCATGTTCAGCTATAGTTTTGCTATAACGAGTACGTCTTTTAAGGAACGCCCTCTCTTGTATGAGCAGCGCTCTCTGTAAATTTCCTTTTAGCGCTGTATTTTCTTCTTATTAAATGCCATTTATGATTTGGAGGGTTTGCACGATAGTAACTGAACAAAGCCACGTGCTTAAAATGTTGCATGTTCTGTATTTTTATCTCAAAGGTCATGGCTATGTAATGGCCATCTTGCTGTTTTTTGTGTAGCGACTGTCGTTCTTATTAACTCTGTGTTGTATGTTCATCCTACACTGACTTAACTGTGAAAATCTGAACCACTGGTATTATGGAAAGCCAATTTTTAGCTGGTACTTGACGGTGAAAATTGGGCTCACTGTTATATGATATTCTCGTATTCAGCTGTTAGCTGTTAACGCTTAAAACTCCACACGCTAATAGGTACAGAGATGATTTTTAGCTGGTAGTTGACAGTGAAAGTTGAGCAAACAGTTATATACCGCTTCTGTATATAAAAAATCTGGAACAGAGTAAATTGCTATAGTCGTTTGCAATAATAACTAATTTCTATGAATTAGTTTAATGACTAATTTTTGGCCAAATATATGTAAAGACGGGGACTGAAAGGGGAACACCCAGTATAACCCTTGGGATATGTGAATTTCACTTAAGTTATTTCTAGATGTTATGAAAACGGAAGTCTGTTTCCTGAGACGTCCACACACATATCTAAACGCCTGCAAATAAATAAATCAACAATTAAGTCTTTACGACTGACAAACCTCACATTCCAGATTGAATTGGAATTTGGACACGTTGGTTTAAATGTGCCACGAATTTTATTTGTCGGGAAAATGAATCAACAGAGCACTAAAATCGAGTTGAGAAACCTGTGTAATCATCAAGGGAGAAATGACGAACAAAATCGCCAGAATGGCTAGCCTGCATGACAGGCACTTTTTAGCCAAATAGGCGAACGCGATATTTCGCGCAGAGCGCGACACAAGCGCAAAGCGCGAGACGAGGGGAAGAGAAAAATAAAGCGCCTGTCCGCAGTCCATTGTTGTTGCTGTTCCGCCCACTTTCGCCCACCAATAAAATTAACCGCGGTGATGTCAAAAGAACCAATCAAAAAACATGATCCATTATCGTGCAAAACTTGTCAACTTTCTGGCGCGACGCGTCTGCATTGCAGTAAAAATGAGGAGTTACGACTGTTTCTTCCATGGCTTTGTGAACTCCTACCAAAGTTTACAGACCTAAATCATTTCAATTTTTATGTAGATTTTGCAAAAAGCCTTTTCTGCAAAATTCGACTTCAATTCCAATTTTTTCCATAACCCAAAGGCAAGAATGCGGGGGCGTTCAGCTGTCAAATCTGCTCTTGGAGTACGGTATTTTAGTGCAAGGTGATTCAAGTCTGTCCAGTAGATCGTGTCCGAAATGCAACAGGCACATTTTAACATCATGTAAGACTTTGCAAGAAGTAAAGCACGCAGCTCAGGCCGGGCCATCGCCAGGGAATCTGTCGGTGAAAGATTAGCGAAGAATTCACCAAGGGCTGGGCCATGTGTTTTCGTGGATGGTTTGAATTCACATCATGTTCGTTACCAGGGAAGAGCGAGAAAAAAGCTATCGCTGGGTAAAGACAACTTGCCAGCCAATGAAAGTAAATCAGAAATAAACCGCGCAGAGCGTTTGGATGAGGAAATCCGAGGTCTGATGAATGTTCCAGTAGAAGACACAAACAATAACTAAGGTAATTGTGTAATTATGACAAGAGCGAGAGCCTTGTTATTACCTTGTTGTTTACGCTTGATATAACTTAAATTGATCTCGAAAAGGTTCAGTTTTTGTTCATCGAATAATTATTGTAGTCTCAAACCACTTTAAATCTTCTTTTGAATTGGTTTAGAATACGTTTTGATGTGATTTTGCCCTCTACTCAGGTTTTTGTCCAACGGAAATCGCAACCTTCACAGTCACAAACGATCCCGCTCTGGTAAACATTCAATTTGTAAACACCCAATTTATTTGTATTTAGTTTAATATAAACATACCTACCCGCCTCGACTAGCTTCAGCCTTGTTATTACCTTGTTGTTTACGCTTGATATAACTTAAATTGATCTCGCAAAAGTTCAGTTATTGTTCATCGAACAATTATTGTAGTCTCAATCCACTTTAAATCTTCTTTTGAATTGGTTTAGAATACGTTTTGATGTGATTTTGCCCTCTACTCAGGTTTTTGTCCAAAGAAATCGCAACCTTCACAGTCACAAATTATCTCGCTCTGGTAGACATTCAATTTGTAAACACCCAATTTATTTGTATTTAGTTTAATATAGACATACCCCACCCGCCTCAACTAGCTTCAGCCTTGTTATTACCTTGTTGTTTACGCTTGATATAACTTAAATTGATCTCGAAAAGGTTCAGTTATTGTTCATCGAATAATTATTGTAGTCTCAAACCACTTTAAATCTTCTTTTGAATTGGTTTAAAATACGTTTTGATGTGATTTTGCCGTCTACTCAGGTTTTTGTCCAAAGAAATCGCAAGCTTCACAGTCACAAACGATCCCGCTCTGGTAAACATTCAATTTGTAAACACCAAATATATTTGTATTTAGTTAAATATAGACATACCTACCCGCCTCGACTAGCTTCAGCTATTTGCGGGTAGGTATATAACCTGCTTGTAACTGTCTGTTTTTAATAAAGTGTTGTGTTGTGCTTAAAGTGTTTTGAAAACATATTCTTTTGTACGTACACAAATAGCTTATGTTACAAAGACCAGGAAGTTCTTTTTGCGAGCTACCCTTATTTAAAATAATTTTGCTTGCTCGTTTTATAGCAGTATTTGGATCTTCTCGTCAATTCGCTCTCTGCTCACTTTAATTCTTCAATGTCTCACGAAGACTTGGATTATCCGGCTTTGCTTATGCTTATATCATTCCATACATGCCAGAGAATTAAAGCGGCGAAAGAATGCATTCAGTTATGGGGGAAAACTCATTTTACAGAACTCATAATTATTGTCAAAGAGCAAGCCATTTAAGCTTTTACCAAATCCTGTTGGTAACAAACCCAACATGTCTTTCTTCTGAAGCAGTGCTACGATACATTTCTTCTGTTCATCCTTTGGGAAAACTATCGAGAGCACTTTTTATCGCTTCTTCCACACTCAAGGCCGCCATTTTTGTTTACACATCTTGAACACGCTACGACATCATCACGTGGTATTAATTGGCCAATCAGCATGACCGTCTACCTGATGGACGGTCGAGCATTGGAGGAACAGCAAGAACAATGGACTGCGGACAGGCGCTTTATTTTTCTCTTCCCCTTGTCTCCCACTTTGCGCTCGCGTTGCGCTCCGCGCGAAATATCGCGTTCACCCCACTTGGCTCATAAAGCGCCTGTCATGCAGGCTATAGAACGGCACGTTAAGAAACAAAACAGAGACTGATAATCAGAGATACATTGAACAAATCACTACTGCAAAATCCAGGAGAAAAAACACAAAATGCATGGCAAAAACTACAATTAGGGAAGAGACAACTGGTAGCCAGACTGACGAAAGTCCTGTACCTGGCCAATATCAAAAACAAACTATTTAATACAACTGTTTCCTTTGCTGGCCTTATTCCAAGAAAATACAAACTTTTGACGGATTTCAAATTCTACACAAACTACTGCGGCTCGCAATTCCATGCACCTTCTAAGAGGATACAGATTCCATTATTATGAAGACGCCATGAACTGCTGGACTCATAACACAATCCTTCAAAATAATCATCAACTGGAACTTCTTATCAAGTCCAACTTTACCTTGCAAAAAGCATTACTTACATTGTCGAACACTACTGCCACTATTTGTTTCTTTGATGAAAACGAAGCCCAAACTGTCTCCATATTCATCCTTCACTGAGGAAGATTCCAAGGAGGATGACGATTATAGATGGTGATGACAATGAAGATGAAGAGCTGACACATACTACCACTACGAGATCCTCCCTCGATGCCACCAAACTGAAAGCTGTTCTCCTTTTTTATCCTCCTCTGACGCGGAGGAATCTGAGAATGATGGTGATTTTGACGGTGATGAAGACGACCTTCGTGAGAATGCAACTAGGAAGTGGTCCCTCAATGATATAGAGGCTGAAACTATCGTAATTTACTCGCCATCATCTGGAGAAGAGGAATCCCACAGTGATGATGATGACAATGCCGACAATCTTCGCCAAACTTCCACAAGTGTAAAGCCTTCCCCCGAGGGCATCAAAGCCGAAACTGTTATGCATTACCCATCATCGTCTAGAGAAAAGAAATACGAGAGTGACGTCGATTGCAATGACAACCTTTGGTAAACTACCATCAGTATAAAGAGCTCCTTCGAGGACAGCAAACCTGAAACTGTTGTACTTCACTCATCATTGTCTGCTGAAGAAGACTGAAGATGATGATTATGATGCCCATAACAAAGATGACCACGATGGTAATGGTGCCATTGATGCCAAAACTGCCTTGTTTTCATTTTCCACCTCATCATCAGCTGATGCTGAACCACCAGCACTACTAGAGACAGTGAATGAAATATCATCATGATCATGCCCCGCACGATTGACCTCAGCGCAAACATCACTAGGGGGTGGAAATTCGCTGTAAGTGCAAAGTAGCTCTTCATATTCCACAGGAAGCTCCAAAGTTATGAACTCCAGTTCCTCCAATGTTTTACATGATTTTTTTTAACAGTTGAAGGCTGAGATGATAGTTTACATTCTGAATTCAAGTACCTCCATGCAGTCAAACGCCAAGTTGCCTTACCACTGCATTTATTGCATGGACAGTGTTCATGAGGTTTTCCTCCCTTGCTGATTTCTCTCGCTTCAGTGGTTAACTGGCAGCAGCAACTAAGAGAAACGTCTTCCTCTGCTTGCATTCCAGTATGCTTAACACACAAAGCAGAAAACAGGTAGACAAGAAATTCATTCTTCAGTGTACGCACGGGGTCTGGTAAGCATTACGACAAAGGGGATCAGAGATTCTGGGAACGAGAAAGTAAACGCGCCAAAATCGACAGTCATCACTGCAAAGAAAGACAGGAAAGGTTTCATTAAAGATCCTGATAAATTTGGGGTTTATTTCCTTTTGCTATGGCTAAAAATAGTGACACAGTGTCTTCACAAAAACCCGTTTTAGGTACCTATTTAGCTTTTGCTTTTGCTACTAGTGTGCTGTCAGGGCTGGGGGTAGAAAAGGGAGATGGCTAATCCATGTGCAGAGTGGCTGGTGAAGATTTCTCCAACAGGTTTTGTCCTTGCTTATATTTAAATGATTTGAATGTGGCCTATGTTGCATTATTTTAATATACAATGGCTTAACATCATTTGTAGAGGTAAGGAAGCTCATACTATAATTTGACTCTGTTTTCAGATTATAACACACCACTCATATACGCTTATTATTATGATTCCATTCTAGAAAAACACACTTGTAGCTACGCAGTGACTCAAGGACATTGGCATAGGATCAATTGGAAAACAACTCGCTGTTTTTGCATGTATCAAAGAAATGCTCCATAATTATAAATCTGTCTAAATTTGACAAAAAAACATGACCCCTAGATCTTCAAAACTTCAACTGCAGTTGAAGCTTTGGGCCCTCTGTAGTTTGACTGCGGGCAAGTTTTCTGCAAATCCAGACAGATATAAGCACTCAAAGTGAGTGCATTTACCCCAAAGTGCCATGCTACATGTTTGGCCTAGTACATTGTGCCTACACAAGAGACTTTTGCCCTCCAGGGAGCTATTTGGCTGTGATATCTGTCTGTTTTTGAGAGAAAGTGGCCATTAGATCTGGGATTGAAATTTGAACTCGGATCACCATCAAGGAGCTGTGTTAGTCCACTTTAAAAAGAACATAAAAAAAGACCAGGAATAATTTTATTCAGGAAGACATTTAAAAAGTAGATTTTCCTTCTCAATCGCCTGTGGTTGACAGCCTTCTATTACTGTAATGAGATTGAGTAAAAAAAAATCTTGAAGTCTTCTTAGCAGTCACATATTGAAAACAATTATTGGTTCACCTTTCGCTAGCTTCTTCCTAAGTTTTGCAGCCTGTCTTGTTCATGAAAATACACTTGAAGTGCCTCTATGACGAAAACTTTTATTTCTATTTTCCCCTATTCGTGTTCCAATCCATTCAATAAGTTCGTCAATGCAAAAATAGCTATCAATTAGCTTTATACGAGCTTAATGATCCTGGGAATAAGTGGCTGAAAACCGTTGAAAATCCATCCGTCATTACTCCAATGGCAAAGTGGCACCCTTGGTGATTCTGAAAAGCGGTTGCTTGTATGAGATCTTTCTGTGACGTCATATGCGCATTGAACATTGTGCGTTCCTTGCAACAACTCAGTAAACCTCAGTGATAATAAGTCCTAAAGTGAATAGCAAGATTATTTGTAGGATTTGCCATCCAGTTTGGTGAAAAGTGATCAAAAGGACAAATTTACTGAATATCTTGAATTATAATTTCCTTGGCGGTGGATTTGGAGTCGTGTGAATAAAAAAAAAATACACTTCGAAGACGCACGAAAAGCTCATTCAAGCCTGGGATGTAAAGCCAAAGAAGAAGGAATACACTTTGGCATTTAGGCATGGGTCGCACTTGGGAAATCTTTGCTACAATTAGTTTACTTTACAGTGGAAATCTATCATCGCGGGCCTTTGCCTAGTGCAATCCCAAGTTTTCCGCTTTGGTAGAAACTTTGCAAATCGGCAAAACATCAAAGACGACATAGTGCTTGGGTGGGGCAGGCAGATTTTCAAAAAGTTGAGCCAAACAATGGGAATCACAGCGGTAACTGTCAACGCTTGTCAGTGTACCATGAAAATGATACACGCGGGAAGGTTAGTTCTAGTTCGCGGTCTTTCATCATGAATGGAAATGGCTATTATTGCAATCCTGCACAATTTCAAGGTTTTTACTGCGATAGCATGGAATACCCGCACTATTTTTCCTGTGTACCATGATATGACTGGAAGGGAAACGCAGCCAAGCACTTCACATGTAAGCACTGCGCAGGAAAATGCTTTACCGGCCAGCTCCACGCAGCCAAGTCTTCCCAATTGTCTCCTGATCCTGAACCCGTAGACAATGGAAAACGATCTTATGAAAGACGGTCAGACGACAAAGAAAAAATGCCAATCAACCTGTGGGCTGAGAATTTCGAATGCATCAACAGCAGTCAAGCCCGCATAGCTAGGGATGACATTGCCAAGCAAATGAATTTGAAATTTTGTACCAGGCGAGCCACTGAAAAATTTCACAAGAAAATTAAATACCTCATCGAACATTTCAAGAATTGCAAAGATTGGAATAGCAAACAAACTGGCGGTCACCTCAGAAAGTCAGCCCACTTTGACGAGATTGATGCAGTCATGGGTTGCTGCGATATTGCCACTCTAAGCAAGGAAGCCGGGAGCACTATCTCAGAACAAAAAAAGAATGTCCAAGATCAGGGGGGTGCGTTGAAAAGAAGGAGGCAAAAACATTGAGGAAAAAGACCAAGAAGAGAGAGAGAAAAGAGGAAAGCAATAATGAAGACAGAAAGATGTTTGGGGGCGCTTTTGAGGGCTTAAGGATAAGGATATGAACACTTTTGTGAATAAATTCTCACGAATACAAGAGCAAAAGCTTACAACGATGAATACTTTGATGGGGGCGCTCAGCAAGTTCTTGGAAAAACAATAAAGACTGCATGCATGGCCAGTCTTTTCCTTATGGAGCATTTTATTGAAAACGTCTTGACATTCTCTGTTCAAGTTTACATGTGTTTGTTCATTTCATTCGATTTATATGCTATTTTAATGTTCCACATGAACCTTTTTTTTTTTTTGAAGCGGATTGTTGCTATAGGTTCACCGTCTGAAGAATGAATTAGATATGATGAGTAAACTAATAAAGGATATCTGAGATGACCTACAAGAAAGTGACAGTGGAGTGTTATTTTCTTTTCTTAACATAGTTTTGGCATTTCTACGCAGTGCTGTCGGTAATGGCGGGAAAATACTTTTTGATAAACAATTTGCTCTTTGGGAACGCATCATAAACAGACCTTTTCAATTTAACTTATTCATATTCCTACTGTTGTATTGCGTTTACTAGCTTAAATTTACTTCTTAGTTCTTTCTCCTTTCTTCCCTTAACCTGATTTGCATGAAACATGAGGATCCGTTTGTCAAGAGAGGTCGTTCGTCGTTCACCATTTTGGTTCTTGATAGGAGTATTGATGATTTCAAGAACAACTTTACGAACTAATATATTAGCTTACTTATAGTTTGTAAAAGCGAGACTTCGTCTTTTGCATTTTCATTGTTCAACATCAGGTTTGGGTGTAGTTTAAGCTTAAGCTTTAAAGGTATTTGTCCCTTAACCCTCCTAACACGTAGGAAACCAAGTCTTTTGTGTCTTCTTAGAGGATGTTTTTTCTGCTCCTATAATTAAGTGACGCGTCGAGTAAGAGCTTACCATTACAGTCGACTGTATTTGGTTTTCTTACTTCCCTCGGAGCCATGTTTAGCTAGCAATAACCGAGAACTTTGCCTTTGGAGCGTTTCTTGAGGAGTGTTTGGCGTTGTGATTTAGGACGTTGTTGAGTGTCCTGAATGATTGACTGCTCAATAAAGGCGACAATCCTATTGGTCGTTCAGAATTACGTTCTCTCTTCTAATTGCACCATGTCAAGTGATCAAAGGAAAGAAAGACCCAAATGGATTGACTTGACCGTCGAACGGTTACGTACAATGAACAGGCTAACTAAGGAAGTGCAAACTATAGACTCTGAAAGCAGTGGCAGAAACACTCAGTCTGAGAGACTCATGTGGATTGACTTAACGGTTGAACGGTTACATACAATGAAGAGGTTAACTAACGAAGTGCAAACTATAGCTTATGAATGCGGTGGCAGAAACACTCAGTCTGTGCCAAAGAAGAGGAATTCACATGCACTTGCATTGCAACGAATTCAGAATTCTGGATATAAAGAAGCTAAATATCATGACAACTGCAAACACTGTCAGCTTATTATCAAGCTAAAAAAGACAAAGTAAAATTTTAAGGACTACTACCCTGATACGGCTAGTACTACCCTGATCCAGCACCTAATCGCTGTGCATTGTTGAGTTATTTTAAAAAGATACTCTAAAAATCCAGGAGTAAGAACCTGAATTACGGCCTGTTTCAAAGACACTCTAAATAACAACATCTAACCCTTCCCGTTCTTTTTTCATAAAAAAATAAACCCTTCCTTATAGTAAAACGCAAAGATTTCAAAAAAACACCAAAATACAATAAAACATTCACAAAAATAAATTTGAATTTGTATACGTATTTACACGGTGAATAAAACTTCAGATCTTCTAATTTATTTATGCAGTTCAATAACAATTCATTCTGTCCAAAGTAATTTTTAACAGCCTACGTTATTTTTCGCGACATACATTACCGTATATTTCTTGATATACCAACTCCACAATGGTTAGGTTCCATTTCCTCAGTATCTCCACTATCACAGCTGATACAACATTGACGCGGTAACTGTGCGACAAAAGTGGCAGAAGGTATCCCTTTTAAAGTGTGGGTCCTTGTTCAAAGATAAAATGTAACACTTTCCACGGGTTCATGTTATCATTTCTACACACTTACCAATGACGACAAAATCTCGTGGAAATGTTGCATTACGTTTTTATCCTTAATTTTTCTTTTCAAGTAACGGCACAGGTGCCCCTGGCTCTGTGGGGGATGTAGGCGGTGACCTTTGTGTGAGCGTCGTAATTTCATTGTCACAACGGGCATTACGTTACGGCAAAATTGTGGGGATTCGTGTGGGAGGAAAGCGATTCCTGCTTCAATTTGAAATCACCAACGCGTTTTCAGTGGACGTGTCCCAAGATATAGAGAGGGCAGACAAGGGTATTGAAAGTAAACTTAACAGCATGAAAGGTGACTTGACTTTTCAAAATTAAGAAATAGCTCATATGTTAGCACCTCATGGAGATTTTAACATTTCTCATATTGCCAAGAAAGTTTCACAGAGTTATTTACGTGTTGTTCTGGTTATCATTCATATTCCTAATACTATTCCAATAGTTAAAAAGCTCCTTTTTGGATTACCTGTCTAAATAAACTTGTCTAATGCGACACAAACGACTAGAGAGGTTGTAGCCTCTAGTTAGAAGAGAAAACTTAAATGGTATTTAACAGCTAAATGGTGTTTAAATGCTTAAGCATTTCCTTTTTAATGCAAAGTACCCTAAGAGATAAGTTAATTCGCATCTTGAACATTTATGTGAGTTGGGAAGGATTTCAAAACGGCCTCTTTGCAGCATGCAAAGTCACGTGACATATTTTAAAGAAATAATCGGATTCATTTCTATTTTAGCCTACAAATACAGCCTCCTCTCATCGCTCCCTCAGGGGTCGGGAGCAATGAGAATCGGCTGTATTTGTAGGCTACTTCTATTTAATAATTAGCGTTATTGTATAATTTGATTATATTGCAACTCCAGAATTCTTATTGGCTTTAAGCTCCATCTGCATGTATTTAAAATCCACCAATGAATTTGCGCGTGATAATGGGTGCAAAATCGGCCCATACGTCACGTGACACAAAAAAGGACTGCAGTTAACACACGTTTTTTTTTTCTTCGGTACGCGCGGTGTGCTTGGTCAAGAGACGTCAACAGAGACGTCAACAAGGTTAAATGGCTCGAGTACGCCCAACAAATTATGGAGAGTGGCGGCACTTTCCATAACGTTATTTTCAGCGACGAATGTTCTATCTCCCTAGGGTTAGGTTAGGGTTAGGGTTATGATCAAGGAACAATGGAACCGATCAAGCAGGTTTTGAACAATTATAATATCAAGTCGCTTTAAAACCACACCAGACCATTGGTAACCTATTTTTCAAGCCTAAAGAACCCGTTTAAAAAGATCAAGCGTGCGGAGTAATTTATTCTATTTCGTGCAAAGTTTGCAACAAACTCTACTTTGGGGAGGCCAAACGGAAATTTAATACTCGACTCAGAGAACACCAAAAAGTGGTCGAACAAAAACATTCCAA
Organism: Pavona decussata; assembly: GCF_977016875.1. NCBI lineage: Eukaryota > Metazoa > Cnidaria > Anthozoa > Scleractinia > Agariciidae > Pavona > Pavona decussata. The sequence continues at coordinate 330,743 of NW_028145523.1, forward strand.
CCAATCTGCACTCGCCGAACATTGTTTACAATCTGGTCACACTATCTTGTGGGAATCGTCTAAAATATTACGTGCCAACTCAATTTGGCGAACCCGATGCCTTTTGGAAGCATGGGAAATCAACATGTGCAAAAGCCCACTCAATCGCGATGAAGGCATGTACCTACCCTAAGAGTACAGGGCCTTGACTTTATTGGACAAAAACTCTCTAATATATTCCATTTGTTACTAGCAACTACGCAATCTTAAACTTGTCAGTTCGCTTGTATTTCATTACCCCTGAAGAAGGCTTATGCAAGTAGCATAAACATTGGGACATTAAGACCTTTTTAATACCTTTCAACCAGTGTAACATTTTTATATTTATTATGCAACCGCCTGGTTACAAATCAGTTTTTAGAAGCATATTATCTTTTACTTTCTCTCACAGGGTCGGAGGTTAGTTTGGAAGACAATGTTGATTTTGTGGAGGACGATGTTGTTGTAGAAGCGGAAAAAGGTGGTAACGAGTTAGTGGGTTTTCAAGATTTGGAGACGTGTGGATGATTCTGATTCTGAAGAAACTAGTTGTGATGTGATGGTTTTTGAAGACAGCGAGTCCGAGTTAGAGCTGATGGAGGTGAACATGGACGATGACGAGGAAGACGAGGGTGATGAGTAGTTAAATGATTTCCAGACAAGATAGAAACACGTATTGAACATGAAGAGAAGGCGCTATATGATGGTGCTCCTATAACTGTATCTGTGAGTTATCTTATGTTGTTTTTTTATGCAAAAAAGTTTGGTATCACACTAGAAGGATTTCAAAGTTTGTTGGAAGTTGTAAGAAACCACTGCCCCAAGCCTAATAAATGTGCTTCTTCTGCGTATAAGTCAAAAAGGTTGTTTTCCCAAAAATTTAGAAATGTAGAGAGTCACGGAAAACGGAGTTACTGCACCGTGTGTTGCAACTACATTGAAAAAGATGGCAGCTGTGTGAAGGAAGGGTGTGCGGGAAAAGACAGACACCAGTCGAATTCTACTGTAAGGACGTTACACCACAACTCAAACAAAGAATGGAAGGTACATGTTCAACTGGACTTCATTCACTAATTTACTTACACCTAGAAGTTTCTCTAGATAACATGCCCTACCCCTATTTCTGTAAAAGAAAAATCTTGTGGTATTACTTGAATAGCTTACCGATAACATCAACTCAGTTTTGTCATTTCTTTTAAACATATAATTGCATAGTAAATTCTGTGGTGAGCACATATAATTGTCTTATATTTTAGATCCTAAAATATATTTTAAAAAAACATACAAAGGGACAGGACAAAGACCGTTGGATTCAAGACAGACATCTTTGACGGTGAAGAATACCAGAAACATGTGAGGGATGGTTTCCTGGCAAATGCGAACAACATCTCGCTAAGCTTTAACACAGATGGAGTTGCCATCTTTAAAAGCTCTAAGAAAGGAGAACTGTGGTCCCTTTATCTTGTTATCAACGAACTCCCACCAAGAATGAGCGAAAGAATGTTTAGTTCTTACATCATTGTAACACTGGTAAACTATTGAAATTTTTCAATAATTAGATAACTATAATAAATTCCAGTTCCAGTTACACGATTAATGCAATTACTTACCATACAAAATATTGCAACAACAACTTCAACAGCAACCCGATAGAAATGAATTAAAAAAAAGTAATATTGCTAAAAAGGAACAGATCGTCAGGGAAAGGAGGGGAGCTTGGTTTAAAATTAATTATTCAAATTAATCTATCCATTTTCATTATCCTTTTTAGAATGTCCACAAAGAACATGATAACATGCGGACTATGGTGCGCACCGGGGAAACCTAACATGCAAATTTATCTCCGTCCATTTATTGAGGAGATTAACACCATTTACAAAGAGGGTAAGTTAAGTTTACCGAGCACAATTCCATAGTACTTAATCCAGGTTACTGTAACAATGAGATTATCAATGATCGCTTGAGGCGACAGTCATTGTTTAAAAAAGAGACATGATATGAATGAATGAACGAATGAATGGATGGACAGATGGACGGACAGACGGACTGACTGGCGGACGGATGGAGGGACGAACAAATGCTGTAATCGCCTCTCAGGATTTCTTTTATTTAATTTTATAACAGGATTCGATTTCAAAACCCCTTCTGGCCTGGAAGCTCGTAGCAGAGCGATGGTAACGCTATCGCTGGATGATCTTCCTGCAAGATCATTACTTTCAAATATGAAACATTTCAATGGCGAACGCGGGTGTTCCATGTGTGATCAGAGCGGAGAGACGGTAAGTAAAAAGATAATAGAGACCTTAAGATCGAGTTTTTTGGGCATTTCCCACGAACCGCGAACGTCAAGAAGTCACATGACCAGTGCCTTGCCGTCAGGTTAGCAGTTTGAGGTTCACGTTTGTACGTGAAGACCACGCTCTAGAGGTACGTGATTTACCGCCAGTATTTTTGCACCCTAACACATCACAATCCCATGTTTGAGAGAAAATACTACTTTTTAGAACTATTTCGCTTATTAATTATCGAATTCTTTCTCATAGAAACGTAATTTTGAAGACGATTTCTCATCCAAAATAGAAGTGAACGAATAAATGAATTGAAAACGAACATGGCAGCCGGCTATTTGTTGTTGGAACTGTCTTGCCAGTCGGGTTACTTTGTGGTTAAACTATGATAAACAAAGGAAAACAAAAGCAGATTTCTGATGATATGTGAATGCATACTTTGTTTGCTAGATGCCTCCGTTCAGATGGCCAAGCATAAAAAAAGACCTTGCCCTGGCTAAAGAAGTTGCTTCTAGAAAGCCACAGACAAATCAAGAATGGGATGAAATAGCAACCGTTCTCAGTGAAGTCTTTAGTTCCTACACCAGCAGAGTTGACCTAAAGGGCCGCGGGTGATTAACAAGGCTCATTGAAAAGAATGAACAAAATGACAAAAACTCGCTCAAAAAGTAAGGGTTAGCACATGCATACATGTAAGCTATAAAATTGGCGCGAACAAGCAATACGCAGAAGCATAATATTTTATCCATGAATATGTTAAAGAAACAAGTTCTAAAAAGGAACCCCTTTGTCTCAGTCAGATAAGTTGCTTATTTATCTCATGATCTTGATGACAGCCTCTCAGTGAATCAGTACATTGTATGCCAAGACTGTCCCCACTGTGACTGTGCCAAATGCCTTAAGACTTGTTCATTTCCAACCCAAATACTGTTACAATGTTTATTCTTTGAATTACCAAAAGATCTGGAACTGAGGCGGAATACAGTGAGCTAAGCCAACTGCTACAGGATATCACTATGTATAGAAGAGACATGGAAGAGAATAAAGCTAAAACTGCAAAGGAGAAGAAAAAGAAAAAAAAAGAGGGAAGATAAAAAGATGGGTGAAGAAATGAGAAAAAAAGCCACGGAAGGGCTGGTATCCAGTGAGTATGCTACATTCTTTTGCATGATTCTTACTAATATGCCTTTTGGTCTTCAATTTCATTTTACTTGTTGCACTAAAAGTTGGTTAATTATCTACTCTTTCCTAGTACCTTTCACGGGCATGATTGAGCAAAAGCCATGCCCATATTGGTACCTCTTTGTGGGCAAAAACCCTTGAGACATTTGATCAAGGATCTTTATAATGTAGCATTGTGGCTAAAGGAGAACAAACTTACACTAACCCTCTCAAAGACCAAATCTATGTTAATCGGAAGCAACAGAAAATTAGTTAATGTTTCCTCGCTGTCTGTATCTATATTTGATTGTGATCTTGATAGTGCAAATAAGTTTAAGTATTTAGGGATTATGCTGGCCTCAGACTTCACAAGGTCTGATCATGTAGAGTATGTAATTTCTTAAGTTAATCAGCCACTAGGTCTTTTACGTAGGATTAAACATTTCTTACCTTTCACCGCTCGTCTACTATTCTACAACAGTCTTGTTCTTCCAGTTTTTGATTATGGCGATCTTGTGTGGGGCGACAAGAACAACATGACTCTTATGAACGACCTACAGGTTTTGCAGAACAAGGCCGCAAAAATTATTCTAGACAGGCCACTATATTCGTCAGCTACTGATGCCCTGGTAACTTTAAAGTGGCTGAACCTAGAACAACGTAGATCTTACCATCGTTGTATATATATTTACAAGTGCATTAATGGACTTATGGACCACTCTATGAATTTACTAACAAACAGTGACATTCATAATTATAATACAAGGAACAAAGACATGCTCAGACTACCC
>NW_028145523.1:340000-425000 GCF_977016875.1 Pavona decussata
TTAACATAACATGAGCATGCAATCACCGGTTGAGAAATCCACGGATCCTCAGTCTTGGCAGATGACATAAATTTATTTAGCGCTCCCAGAAATCTTGCTTTATTCGAGCCGATAAACCTAAACAAATGCCACAGAGCTACAATTGTACCCGGGAATTGTAGCATACGCATTGTCATGCATATCGAAAACTAATCCTAACGAACAGTAAGAAAACCTTCAGTCAGTATATTTGAGCATTTCCCCTCACGATCACGAGCGGTCTCACCACATTTTGATCAAAAGGGAAGAATCTTTTATACAAGAGAGCAAAACTACAAAGGCTTTTGTCAACACAACAGACACACAGCGGGAGTCGCTTAGCCGGGTCTGTCAAGATCTTGCGTAAGCGTGTTGGTCATCGCAGAAAATTCATCATGTTTGTGAGTTAACTGATGCGCTCGATCTGAAGTTTAAAAACTATTACTTCCATCAAAAGTGAGTTTTTGACCGGCCTGTGCAATTTCCATTTATAGCATCTGTGCTCTCTCACATTCTCAAATCGAACAAAATCGAGTTTGAAGAGACAATTTCTAGCAAACAGAACTACGTAATTCTTCGCCTTTTCATTTCGGCAAAATATATCCAAGTACTAAAAAATCATTCATCGAAACGTCACCTTCGAATCGAGCGCGCAGAACGGTAGCGGTAAGGCCATCTTGATCTTCGTCCTCGTCTTATATTCTTGAGCTGTTCGACGCCAGTATGATCCACATCGGAACGATTGCAGCAACTTACATTTTGCCTGAATCGCTTGACTCTTTCAGATATCCGTTGGAAAAGTTTCGGTAAAGGACATTACTTCGTTATTGTCCGACATTTTTTTGGGGAGAAACCTTGAACACCAAATTTTCGCAATAAAAGTATCAGGCGATTCCGTGTATTAACAAGGCGAGATGTGTTGTAAACAAATCTCTGAGGCATTTGCTACGTCATCAAACGCTAAACTAGTTCCCAGTCCCAGGGACACTATTTTTGTCATTTTGGGCTACTTTCTACGACTAAAAGAGCACCTTATTGTTTTTTTCTACCGCATTTCTTTTATAATTTCGTAACTAAGACATGGTAAACTTTAAAAAAACGCAAAAAAAATTTTTACTTCATAGGCACTTTAAGTCTTTTAAATCTGACCTTGAGGTTTCTTTCGAGGAGAACCACGAGAGCTCTGAGTCGGACCACGAGGATGAAGCCCCCGCGAAGAAGCAGGTGAGCTGGACGAGCCATGTCATCTAAAGAATCCAGCGAGAAAACCGTTGATGTTGACAAGTCTGTCGGAAATTTGCTTCAGCGATCTAATAGCGCCTCTAATGAGGGAAAAAGTGAAGCGCTTAATAGCCTAAAAAATGATTTACAAAAGGAGAAAACGGGTCCGAATGTGGACAGCGAACTGGCGAGCATTATCAATACATTGATAAAAGATGGACTGCCTGAGGAAAAGCTCCAGGACAAAATGAACAAATACCACCGTCCTGGAAACTGTGAAAGCCTAACGAAGGTACGCGTTAACCAGGCAGTGTGGGACAATTTAACCCCACCTGTGCGATCACAGGACGTTCGACTTCAAAAAGTACAAACGTCACTATTCAAAGGTATGTGTGCCTTGACTGTAATGATAAACAAACTTGTGGATCAAATACCTTCGTTTCCAGCTGGAAACGAACTGCTTCAAGAGGCTACTGATGCCTTTGCTCTGATTGCTAATGCAAATACTGAGCTTAATCACAGGCGTAGAGAGTTTATAAAGCCTAATTTGCATAATGATTATAAGCATCTATGCTCTTCATCCCTCGCCATCACAGATTAGTTGTTTGGGGATGATTTACCGAAGCAGGTTAAAGACTTAACAGAAGTCAATCGTGTGGGAAAAAAGGTTACCACAAATAGTGGGTCTTTTGGCAGGCCCCCATTTGATTCTAGAAATCCTAGAAACTACACCTCCCGCTCCTCAAGCCGTGGCGAGAGAGACCAGAACACTTGGAAGCCTTTTTAAGGATGGCGCTACAACGATCGACAAACAAACCCTCCAAGGAAGACGAAGCAAGAAAAGATGAAGTAGTCACTAAGAGCCCGGATCCTGTTTCTACTGTTGATGTTGAGGTGAGCAAACACCTACAGTTGTCTAATGACTTTATTGCCGGGCGCCTGAAGCAGTTTTCCTCCCAGTGGCAGCATATTACCTCTGATCCCTTTATTCTTGATAGTGTGCAACACTACAAAATTGAATTTGTTGCTGAGTTTCCTCAGCAAGAGGTGGTTCCAAGGGGAATAGGTTTTTCCACTCAGGAACAATACATCATTGAAAAAGAAATTGAAAAATTGTTGCATGAAGGAGTAATCGAGGAAACAACCCACTGTGTTGGTGAATATATATCTACTATATTTATTCGCCCCAAGAAAGATGGCACCTGTAGGCTCATATTGAACCTAAAAAGTCTTAATGATCATGTAGAGTATCATCATTTCAAGATGGACACTTTGCAATCTGCTATTAGGCTTATGAAGCGGAACTGCTACATGGCATCTGTAGATTTGCGAGATGCTTATTACTTGGTGCCTATACATAAAGAATATCAAAAATTCCTTAGATTCAGCTGGAAAGGAAAACTGTTTCAGTTCTCATGCTTGCCAAATGGGCTTTCATGTGCCCCTCGCCTTTTTACTAAGATTTTAAAGCCTGTCTATGCCACCTTTAGGAAGAAGGGGCATTTAAATGTGGGATATATTGATGACTCGTATCTACAAGGAGATACAGCACATCAGTGTCAAACTAATGTTACAAGATTGGGGTTTATTATTCACCCTGTTAAATCAGTGCTTAAACCAGTCCAGTGCCTGGTTTTTCTAGGTTTTGTACTGAACTCTATTAATATGACAGTGTGTCTCCCAACTGAAGAGGTGTTAAGAATCAAAGAGCGATGCAGTAAGCTCTTGAGCAATGCAAGTATATCAATTCAAGAACTTGCAGAATTTATTGGACTTTTAGTATCCAGTTTTCCAGGTGTTATTCATGGCCCTCTTTTCTATAGAAACTTAGAAACTGATAAGACAATGGCCCTCAGACAAAACAAAGGAAATTTTCAGGCACTTGTGAGTTTATCACAAGAAAGCCTTGCAGAATTACAATGGTGCTGCTACAATATTGACAAGGCAGCTTACCCTATTTGTACACCTAACTCCAAGATTGATGTTACTCTGTATACTGATGCCTCCAACAACGGGTGGGGCGCAGTCATGGGTACTGAGAAAACAGGCGGTAGATGGACTGAGGCAGAATAAAATAATCATATCAACTGCCTAGAGCTAATGGCTGTATTATTTGGCCTGAAAGCTTTCTGTAGCACTATGAAGTCTATCCATATTTGCATTTATTCTGACAATACTACTACTGTTAGTTACATTAATTCAATGGGGGGTACACACTCCATTGAGTGCAACTCTCTTGCCAAAGCCATTTGGCTTCTGGATTTCTGCAGCACATATCCCAGGAAAGAAAAATATTGATGCCGACAGGGAGTCCAGGGTTTTTCATGACAACAAGGAATGGATGCTACGGCCAGACCTTTTTGAACAGATGACTAAAATTTGGGGGAAACCCTCAATAGACCTTTTCGCCTCAAGGCTGAATGCTCAGGTTCCCTGCTATGTATCCTGGAAACCTGATCCTGAAGCAACATATGTAGGCGCTTGTTCTATCAGCTGGGAAAACCATTTTTTCTATGCTTTTCCTCCATTTAGTTTGATTCCCCGTTGTCTACAGAAGATAGAGATGGAAAAAGCAGAAGGCATAATGATTGTCCCCCTGTGGCCAACTCAGCCGTGGTACTCACAACTGTTACATCTGATAATAGAGGCGCCCAAGACTCTTCCTGCTGGCAACTGTTTTTACCTGAAAGCCGTTTTCACGCCGCTTAAAATTGGTCAAATGGAAATATCTTGTTTGCATTTCAAGCAATACAAAAACCATCCATTCATAACACAAATCAATGATTTGGGGTGTTTCATGAATTTTTGGGTGATTTTTAGGTATATTTGGAAGGAAATAATTTTTCTTGCAGTTTTAAAATTAGAATTTGTAGTTAAATAACAATTATTCCATGAGCGCAAGTTGGATATGAGATGATAGATAGCCAACGAGACGCGTAGCGCCGAGTTGGCTATAATCATCTCATATCCAACAAGCGCGAGTGGAATAATTGTTTTATTAAAAGCAATCACGTAACATTGGTAGGACTTGTAGATTTTCTTTTTAAGAGCAACCAGAAAACAATTTATGGTCACTACCTCTCGGGCATGGTATTATGGCTCATATACCATGGCCGCTAAGCCAATCAAAACCCTGGAATTGCATTATACAATGATCCAGTTTTTAATAATAATTAATAGGATACTTTCTATTTCTTGTTAATCAGAAAGTATTCTAATGATTCACTAGAGACTAGCAGGCGGACCACTGTGGGTTTTCTCATGTTTTCAGTACAAGTCCACTAACAGTTTTGTAAGAACTATGGTACATGGCACGAATATGTAGCAACACAGGTGTGTATGACACTTTTAATAGACTATAATTTAGATCCAGTGGGAGGTTGAACTTTCCGTCAAATATTTCTACAAATGCGGTTGAACCTCTCTACTACAGTCACCGAAGGGACAGAGCAAAGTGTCCATATTGGAGAAGTGTCCATTTTATAGAGGTCAGTACAATGACGTCACTTTTAATCTTCCATTGACAGTGTAAAGTGTCTAGTAAATAAAAACAGGCACACAGATGCACCTGAATTTATTAATATACAGTATTGAGGCACTGTCTTACAGTCTTTATAAATGTACATCGGAATTTTCTGAGGCAAGTAACACCTTCTAGACCGTTGGGTGCCCCTGAGCAGTTTACTACACGTTTCCAAATGTTTCAACTCTTGCATTTCACTTGACCAGATCAATGTAGCGTAACGAGAATAGTAAAATTAAACGAGACCTACCTGTAAGTTGAAGTTTGATTGAGATTCTACCGAGTTATAAAGTGCTGGGAGATTACATGAGATAGCAGCGCATGCGCCAACTTAGTCTTCAAAGGCTTAATGTGAGTGACTCACAGGTACCAACAAAGGGTGGGTTGGGAGGGCATGTGATCTCCCAGCACTTTATAACTCGGTAGAATCTCAATCAAACTTCAACTTACAATTTTACCATTCTACCTTGTTATCGTGCTGTGAGATCACATGAGATTTTGAAGCAACACGAACATTAAGCATAACCAACAAAACATTTATTACAAATTTGTGTTGCTTACATTGCTGTGCACCTTGTCAGCAAATGTGTTCTCTTCAACAATAGGCTTGTTATAAAACTTTGCAAATGTAGACTCTGAGGACCATCCAGTTGTATGCAAGATATCCTCAAGGCTTACTGAAGCGTTACTGGCTGCAGACGTACTGGCAGCCCTAGTACTGTGTGGTTTAAACCTGGATGTATCGATTCCACAGTCAGTCAGAACCAACTTAACCCAACGACTAATGGTGTCTCTACTTACTCTTTTAAAAGGTCTGTGATACCTAATAAACAAATAGCCTTCTGAGCCCCGCAAGGATTTTGTCCTTGTTAGGTACTCCTTTAACGTAGTTACAACTCAGAGAGTCTCATCCTTGAAAGGTCTGAGTTCTACAAGAGGGTGTTTGACACCTGGTCTGCTTTGTTTTAAGTGATCAACAATCTGAAAGGTATAGCAATTATTTACAGAGACCATGTGGTCAATGCTTGGCAAATGAACGGTCTGACCTCTTTGGCCCGAAACTAATAAAGGAAGCACAACAAGTTTCAGTGTAAGTTCCTTCAAGGGCAAAATTATCCACAGGGGATAAAGACTGAAGATATGAAAGAACAATGGACACATCCCAAATTTCTGTGTACTTAGGTCTCGGTGGTTTTTGCTGGAAAATGCCTTTCATTAACCGAGATACTAGAGGGTGTTTCCCTACGCATGTCCCATTTTCTAAAGTAATATAGATAGACAAAGCACTTCGGGCTGTATTGATGGCACTGTATGTGCGGCCTTGCTGATATAGCAGAGTTAGGAAATCAAGAACAGACACTACAGACGGTTGAATGTGACTGATCTGCCTCTGATTACAAAACTTTTGCCACATTGTAATGTAGGTACTATACTGTTTCTTTGTTTCGTCTCTCCAGGAGGCCATGATGAGCTTAGCACCCGTGTGAAATAACCCCATGGGATTCCATAGAACTCCATGGAGTTTCCATGGCATGTCAATGGAACTCCATGGAGTGTCTGTGGAGTTCCATGGAGTTCCATGGACGGTCCATGGAGTTCCATAGAATTCCATGCAGTGTCCATTGAGTTCCATAGAGTTCCATGGACGTCCATGGGATTTTATTAAACTTCATGGAGTGACAGGTGTGTCCATAGAATTCCATAAAGTACTTGAAAATCTAATGTAACACATTGTAATAATTGGGTTGACACCAATCAGAACTTCACTCTAGAATCTGGAATTTACATGTATAATTCACAGTTTCTTTGTTGTAAGTTTTAATCTTAACCATGGCAAATTTTAATTAATATGCAACAAAAAACAAATGGTTTGGAAGAAAGAGAAAGGAATTGTATAGTCGTTGTCCATACCACAAGAGTGAGCTGTATTTGTGTTATTTTAATATTGGACATATAAAGACATAAAACCAAGTTGAGCACCTGATATAAGTATTTGCAACTGGCTTCCTTTCAAGGAAAGCTTTAATACTAAAAAGCTTGTGCTTGCAATATTATTATTGGTCGTACACTGACCTGCATTTGTGAAAACACTATTATTTTCAAACCTTCTTTGATGAATCTTGACTCAATTAAATGCCACAAAGAACAGCAATGCAATACCAACGACCTTCAAGCGCAATGCTACAACTGCAGACAAAATTAGTTGAAACACTTCAGTTAACACCCAAGATAACGAACGTGCCTATAATATAACGCGTACTCGCCCTCTCTCCCCTTCAATGTTGTGTTCGTAGCGTGTCTTTCACTCCGGCTCGGTGAAATTCAACATTGAAGGGGAAAAGGGGAAGAAGGAAGGGAACCGTTTCAACAATTTTGTCTGAGCGTGTCTTTTTTGTAGCAAATTAGAGAAAATATGTTATCTTCAACGTATACGGACAGAGATGCTTGGGAGTTTTCGTTACCTTTGGTAGTTGCTATATTTCATTTCATTTGTCTATGTGTTAGCAGTGATTAATAGAATTAGAAAGCGTTTAAAAAAAAACAGTTTTTTGAGGAGATTTTTGGCAAAGAGATCGAGTTTCTACACAGTGTAGGAAAGTGCGGGCGTTTTGTCCAGTCACAGTAATATGGCTGACGGTGAAGTAGGCTTGTCAGGAGAGACGTACTCCGACTTGCCAACATTGAGGTCTAGGCAACTTCGAATGGTTTATCTAGTAACTTATAGTCAAGGAAATCTGGAGTTGTAGCTACACAGGAAGAATTTTCCAGAGCTAACATCAAATAATTGATGTGGTGACGCGCGCGTGTGCCACGTGTGACGGTTCACCATGCCTCTTTTAGGATTTACGCCTTTTAAAAAAGAGCTCATTAGCTGTTAATGCAGATGTCAATTGTACAGTTTACTGTCTGAGTTTCAAGCAAAACTTTATAGAAATAATGTATTATTTGTGCGAATCAGCAACGGTTCACCATGGTGAACCGTTTATTAAAAAGACAATTATCCTGTTTACTTTACACGCAACGGTTCACCATGGTGAACCGTTGGTATCTGCCAAAGGAAACATTGCAGGAAACTAAATATTAGCAAAACGTGTGTGTTATCCTTTTCTTGTTAGTGTACAGCAAATGGTACACAGAACGAGTTACGTTCACAGGCAAAAACAAGTTATGATGTTATGGAATTCACTTCACCATTGTACCATGGCAGCACGCATGAATAATTAATAGGTGAACTGAGTGGTGAAATTAACCACATCTGTTTCAATACAGTGTAATTCATCATTTGCACTACTGAAAAGAAATAATAAGTTCTAATTGTTCATGGCAATGCATGCTGAATAATAAATAACGTTTTTATAGCTTTATTTCAACACACAAAAAACGGCAACACCGCGCAGGTTCCTGAAAAGAAGCGCGACACAAACCTATGTAACAATTTCTAATCTTGGAGTACTATCTTTGCGTCAGTCAACGCTCAGACAACTGCAGACAAAATTAGTTGAAACACTTCAGTTAACACCCAAGATAACGAACGTGCCTATAATATAACGCGTACTCGCCCTCTCTCCCCTTCAATGTTGTGTTCGTAGCGTGTCTTTCACTCCGGCTCGGTGAAATTCAACATTGAAGGGGAAAAGGGGAAGAAGGAAGGGAACCGTTTCAACAATTTTGTCTGAGCGTGTAGCTTTTAAAATGAACAAGAAAGCGACTGGAGCCTGACTGAGTACCGGCAGCCATTTTGGATTTCATTCAGACTGGGAAGACTGGGCATGAACAAAGCCATTTTGGTCAGCAGATATGGCACTGCAGGCTCATGAAAAGACCGTTTCATTTTAGATTTTAGGCGGGATTCAAGCGTTTAGGAGACATTTCCTCTGGATTTTTAGCTCTGTTAAGCTAAAAAATGATGGATTAAAGCAGCAAATGTGGATAACTACTTTTAGAAAGAGGTAAGATTTCACACAATAATTTTGATGAAAAACTATGTGAAAATGTGTGATTTTATAGATCTTCTGGGCGAGAGCAATTGCCCCTCTTGAATTTTTAGAGCAAATTCGAGATTTTGGAAGTAGACATTCCCTATTTCATTTTAATAAAAAGCTTTTGCAATTGTTTTTACGGGGTACTAAACATTATTATTATTTGTAGCCGGTTTGATATAATGTCTTGGTATAAGCCAAGCTGAAGACTTACATGATCTTGATTTGAATGAAGCATGGATATCAGTTCATGATCAACTTCATTCCCATTGGGTGTATCAGATGTTAGAGTGCACTCATTTTACTCAGAAACCAATAAGATCACTGGATCACTCAGAAGAACTCACTTAAAGCGCTCAATTTTCTGTTTTACTACAGATTTTCAACTCAATTATATTGTTGTCAAGCCGATACTCAAGACAGTGTTAACTGATCTTCAGTGTGAAGTCACCAAATCCTGCTCAACAAGATAAGTCGCCCACTGTGATCGTTGGACTTTATTTTAACTGATTCATTTTGTTATAAATCGTGGTTTTTGCTACTACTGTACCACTCACGAACATTAAGAAGTTACGAAGTTGGAATGTTTGACCCACCTCTCCTCCAGAAATAAATAAGTCTTCTCCAGGCCGATAAATTTCCAAATTCAGTACCTAATGCCTGCCCAAATTTGGGCATTCTTTCTGTTTGTTTATTTATTTGTTTGTGTTGTTTTTTTGGTGGGGGGAGGGGTGACCGGAAGTAAATTTCTGCCGTCGATCAAAAACGTCACACTGTAAGGGAAATTTGCATATCGTCGTGCGAAGGAAAATATCCCAGTCGGGACAATGGAAAGTTGTTCTTTTTCAAATCCCAAAAGGGACATTTGTGAGTGCAGTGGAAACAATATAAAACTCAGTGAATGTCAAAGGGATATTTCCAGGCACGTGCAAGCCTACGGACTTGGTATAAACCGTGATGAAATCAGTGTCAAAATGGATCTTATTCTTTGCCGTGCAGGTAAACAAATGTAACATTTCACGTGTGAATTTTTAATTCTCGTCACGAATAGCAAATCAGCACTGAATTTGTAATTGCATTTTCACATTCTAAAAAGCAATCTTTTTTTTGAGTGCGGCTATTATGATCATGCGTTCAATTTTCACCCAAGCTACAGTTCAGCTTCATTTCCTTTGTTTTTGTTTTCATTTCGTTCTGTTTTCGTTTTTCTTTTTTTTCTGTTTTGTTTTGTTTTGGCTTTCTTCACCATTGCCATTGTAAAACAACCCCATTACAAGAGGATATCATTACACTTACATCAGGAGTCACATGCCATTACATTGTGTTACATCCGGTCAGCAGTCGTGCTTCTCGGACTTCCGGCCTATGCGTTCAGTTTATTCACCATTCTTGGCTTGTCGACTATCCCAATATCTGACTCGATTTTAGCCAAGTTGTTACTTTGGATTGTTCAAAGGCAAACAATTGCTTTGTACATTGATCTCGACACATTTACTTTACTTCCTGGTTGGATAATATTGATGAATTTAGGTGCTCAACGGCAGAAATCGCAAGTATTACGACCACGTTTTGGACCTTGTCAACTATTCTTTGTCAAGTGTATGCAGGCTACTTGTATTATCATCTCTGGTCTGAAACACGGCAAACTGAATATTCGATGGGAGTAACTGTTAGATTAGAGTCTGCACTAGATTTGGTCAAACAAACGGAGCATGCGAAGTAGAGACACTGGAGAGAACCACGCGACGAAAGCATCCTGAAGAAATTCCCAAAACCTTCAAGCTAGGTTTTCTATCATTTTATATTTTATCAAATTTGTTGGCCTAAACCTTATTTACTAAATGTAGGTAACAGACAAGATGATAAAATATACTTATGAAGCTAATTTCCTCTCTCTAAAGCCTGTCTGAGCCAAATACTAGAGCCCTCAAAATTAACAATTTTGTAATTTTTTGCAATTTGTTCCAGGTGTCTTCAGCACCCATGGCCAGAATATAGTTTTCCCCAAATGGATTTTATGATATTTATAAACGTCAATACCTGTGCTATCTCTGCTGCTAATTTGGTTGATGTGCAAAGAGTACTTTCGGAGAAATTATGAATATGGCTGTGCTTGTTTTTCCTGCTTGTCAAAATAACAGACAGGGATCACAGTAAGACGAGCATTTCCTTCTTGTTTATAAAACCCAAATTATTTTAACGGCAAATTTTATATACTGGAAGAGTGGCTCTACCATCTGTATAAATTTCATTTGAATTGGTTCACATGCACCCGAGAACCAGACTTGTTTACTCTTACTTTTTGAGAATGGAACTTTTGCTCAAAACATGGTCCTAAGGCCAACGTCATGTAGTGCGGTTACCATGGCAACGATACATCTAACGATCCAAATATGGTTATTTTTGTTTGTCCCCTAAGGTAGCCTACCTCCACATAAAAATTGAAGGGGGGTTAAAATTTTTCATTTCCAACTTTGCTTCACTTTCCTGGAGAATTGCTCTTAAGAGTCCATTGTATCGCAACTGTTTTGAAGGTAAGTTGTCGACATGACAACTGCATTAAGTTCAGAGAGATGTTAAACATTAAGAAAAGAGTTCGTCAACACAAAGTGGTTCAAATATTTCAGCGAAACGACTTGACTTAATGCGACACCAACGGTTTCCATTTATCACTAAGAGTATTTT
Source organism: Pavona decussata (assembly GCF_977016875.1). NCBI lineage: Eukaryota > Metazoa > Cnidaria > Anthozoa > Scleractinia > Agariciidae > Pavona > Pavona decussata. The sequence continues at coordinate 351,428 of NW_028145523.1, forward strand.
TTCTTTGAAATGCAGTTCGATATTATTAATCCTCGACTCAAGCTTGGTTATTGTATCAGTGAGCAAGTGGTGTACTCGCCAAACTGATGATGGTAATCTCCCCTGATCACGGTACTCTCGCCGAAATCGTGGATGTCTTCTAATGTATGATATTGTGGAGATCGTGGTCATGCATCTCAGTGCAATCTGCCAACGTGCAGGTTTTTTTTGTAAGGGCAAGATCGCAGCTTTTAAAGATTAAAAAAAAAACAATAAAAAAATCATCATTTCTATGGCATCTCGACTGACTCGCAGTGATCACTATCATTTTGGTGAAATCTCTCAATGCGAACTGGAGAATCTTGGCAAGATTTCCCGAGAGAGGCACAATCAGAGGTAAGCGATGAAGAAGAAGATCCTGATGAACTTTGATGGACCGATCAGCTTACGGATCTTCGCATTCCTGATTTTGTTTCGGCTTCCGGCATTAATTTTGAGCTTCCTGATAACCCCACACCATTAGATTTCTTTTCAGCTTTTGTGGGCGATGATTTATTGGAACAGATTGTGAATGAAACAAACGTTAACGCTCGCCAAAAGCTTGCAGATTCCCCCGCTCGCCTTGCTAAATTTCAACATGTCGTGCTCGCGGAAATCTAGGCTTTCATTGGGATAAATATAATTATGGGCATGGTGAGGCTTCCCAGTGCAAATTTCTTCTGGTCAAGCAATGACATTTTCGGAAATGTAGGTATTAAGAAGGTAATGCCCAGAAATAGGTTTCAAGAAATAAATAATTTTTTGCATTTCAACGATTCATCATGCGAAGTGGCCCGTGGCAATCCCAGTCATGACCTGTTCTAAATTATGTTCGATCCAGATTCCAAACCAATCTCAAGCCGACTAAAAATATTGCCGTTGATGAAGGTATGATCGCATTTAGAGGTAGGCTTTCTTTTCGTCAATACATGCCGGCAAAACCGACGAAATACGGGATCAAGGTGTGGAAGGCCGCCGACTCGAGCAACGGGTACGTTTTGAATTTCGATGTTTACTTGGGTAAGGATGTGCGCAATCAGCGAATCCATGGGTTGGGCTACAATGTCGTTAACAAGCTGATCAACCCTTTCATGATCAAGAATCATGTTTATTTTGATAATTTTTTTAGTTCAGTTAGGTTGGTAGAACATTTACAGGTCCAAAAGACTTATGCTTGTGCGACCATTCGGGTAAATCGCAGACTTGCCGCCATGTGCTCGGCAAAGATTGCGTCCCGGAGACAAGGTTGTTCGCCAGAAAGGTAAGATTGTTTTCACAAAATGACACGACAAATGGGATGTCAGTGTCATTTCTACAAATATAAACCCTAATACCCCAGATGTTGTCATTCAAAGACGCAATCAACAGGTCTGCAAACCAGCGGTGATCGGCCTCTACAATGCAAGTATGGGGGTGTTGATCTTGCCGACCAATTTCGGAATTACTATTCTCTTGGTCGTTCAAGCAAGAAGTGGTATAAGTATTTGTCTTGGCATGCCATTGATGTTTCTGTCTGTAATGCTTTTACAGAATCATTTTCTTACCGGGGCAGGTAGGTCTAAACTGAAGCAGGCCGATTTTCGCACTAGGCTTTCTAAGCACCTAATTGCGGGGTTTTTGCACCGTTTTGATCGCGCAATCATCTAAGCGTCGGAAAATTGACAATCTTTCTCTTGGGGAGGGCAACGCAGGTAAGCATTTCTGAAAAAATCGAGGGTAGGAAAAGGCAGTGTGTTCGGCGCAAGAGGGTGGGAATTAAGACTCCCTCGGGGCGGGCTGTGGTAACTACTTTTCAATGCGTGCAGTGCGGGATGGCTTTTTAACACCATTTTGGCCTTTCTTTTTCTACATTTTGGCATATTTTGGCCTTTCAGTCTATGCTGCTTTGAATAAACTTTACTTTGAAACCCAATCTTGTGTGTGTGTTTACTACGCATATGGTTAATATTTAACTCTCGCGTAATGTGGTTAATGATTAACAAAGGCCGGGGGGCTGGGGGTCGTGGGCGCGGTTGCCTATTGGTACATAATGGGTCAAGAACAGCAAGGATTGTTTGTTGTTTGGTTTGTCTCATTTATGTCCAACCATCCTATTTTTAAAGTTGATGATAATGCCCAGAAGCTCAAGACCCACGTTACTGGCGCATTGGCCAACTACCATACCAGGGCAGCAGCCTTAGTAGACTGCCGCCAGTGGCCTCATGACAGCAATTCTACCAGGCATCTACCGCAGATTCCATGAGATACTACGCATGCACATGATTGGTCATTCTACGTGAGCGTTCTCCATGTTTTAGCGTGGTTGGTGAAGCTCAAACTTTTTCTTTGTGTAACAAGCGCCATCACTGCGAACCAACCAAACCTGACTGCCCCATTATAAATACCGGGGCAGGAAATATTACTGATTAGGTTTGTGAGGCAGACCGTCTTATTCTGGCATATATTTTTGCCTCTCATGATGGCCGACCGAGTTTTGGATGGCATGTTACTGGAAACAAAGCATTCAAAAACTGACTCAGCGAAGCCGAAAAAGTCAGCCGTAAATGAGCAGGAAAGCTCAATTCGTTCAACGGAAAAAAGGTCAAATGCGAAGGATGCTCAGCATGACACAACAATGCATGCAGTGGAGACTGGCGTGGCCAGTTTTCCTGATGCTACCCGAAAAACAACCCAAGTGAGGGTTGGCAGTGTTGAATCTAAAGATCGACAAACTAGCAAGTATGATGAACACTTTTGCCCTGTGGTGAAAGAATTGAATACTGCCTACGATGCAGCCTGAAACGAGGAAGACAAACTACTCCTCTCTGGAGAAGAGGACAGGGAGAGTGTAACTGACGGTGACCCAGGGGAGCCACCTGCAAAAAAGGGAAACAGCGATGGCTCTAAAACCTCCCAAAGTGTCCTTGTCAAGGACCTCATTAAGGAAGTAACTGAAGATGAACAGACTGAAAACCTCTCAATGAGAAGATATCGTTCATCGTTGATAATATCCTGTCTTCAGGATTAAATGAGCAGGCTCTGGCTAAACGAAAAGTAACTTTGATGAGAAATCAGCATGTTCAAAACGTAGCGGCCAGAATCGGTACCATTGCAGCTAAATGTGAACACATATCTCCAGTACTGTATGAACTGCATTGGTTACCAGTACAAGAGCGCATAGTTTTTAAGATTCTTTTAATGACTTTGAAGTGTTTAAATGGTCTAGCCCCCTCGTATCTAATCTAGAACTAATTCAGAAGTATATTCCTCCACGTAATTTAAGATCTTTAAACAGTAACCGCTTTGCTAACATGGAATATCAACTCTGTAGTTATGGATTAAGGTCCTTTTAAGTAGCCTCACTCCAACTGTGGAATTCCCTGCCACTTGAAATAAGATCTTGTGACGACTTGAATGTTTTTAAGAAAATAGTTAAGACTCATCTTTTTAGGAAAGTTTTTCCATCGAATTGAATACCACATTAAGACATTTTGTACATTAGAAATATTAGACCTAAACATGTAAATGTAATTTCCTCCTTTTTTATTCAGTATTGTTTGGTGTAATGAAATTTATTTGCTGTAATTGTAAAGCGCGATTGGACATCGCTGGAAATCGCATTATATAAATAAAGTATTATTATTATTATTATTATTATTATTATTATCATCATCATCATTAAAAGATCAAGAGGCCAGAAAATTGTAAACTCCTTCGAGTGACAAAAGTCAACTCTGAGATATGGGAGAAAACAACAGAAAGCATGGATGTTCGCCTGCAGAAGTTACAGGAATCACTAATCAAGGGCCTCATCCCTATAGCCAGGCTTACTAGAGCAGCAGGAGAGGTCCTCCAAAACAGCACCACAATGCCTTCTCCGGACGAGTTATGGGAGTGCTTGTCTAACTTGGTCCTTCTGATCGCATCAACAAACCACAACCTATGTTTAAGGTTGATCTGGAGGACACTTATAAGGCCATTTTTTGTTTTGTGAGATTTTGCTGTCGGTAGTTGAACTTTACTGTTGTAATTGTTTAGTTTTGTACGATTTATTCTTGAACAGGCGTTCTTTCCCAGAGCCAGCGGTGCCTGTGCGTGGCTATCTAGTAATAATATAGGATGTTATCGACTATGTCTTTTTTTTGAGAGCTTGTAAAAAAAAACACATGGCGAATGAGCTGGAGAGTGTCTTAAACATTAAAATCGTTGTGTTTATTATCGCGAGTGTGAGTTTATTGTCCGGAGAAGCAGTTCCGACAGTTTCTTGTTTATTATTTATTTAATTATTTAATTTTATATACAATGTTTTCCTGGAATGACAAGGTAGTATAAATGTTTCTATCGAATGTGCTTTTAACTTTTGTATGTTTTCCGAGGGCGCTCAACCTGATGATGATGATGATGATGTTTTCGTTTTCTTAAGGTTACTTATGTGCTATGTCGTAGACTAGAGCTCTGAGGTATGAATGAAACTTCTTAAGAGTCGTACTTACATCCGATCGCTGTTTTACGAAACTAACAGATGCCTACATGTATTTTCATCGTCAATCCTTAGAACAAAAACCACTTCCATAGTTAAGGGAGCACTCGCCCCATTGAGCAAAGAGCATTTGATAGAATCTTTGAAAAGCAACCAATTTGCTTTGCTACAGATGGAAGTAGTGATGAAGATGAAAACTCTTCTCGCTAATGTTTAGGTAAATGTTATATCTGATTTTAGCTATTCAAAGTAATATTCAAAGTGTTTATGCTAGCCAACCCATTATTCTGCGCCTTTAGAAAAAAAAACCCCTTATTTTGATTTGTCTTGTTTTTTATTTCTTTAGATTCATGAATACATCCTCCGGCCTTGTCACAACCGCATTTCTCGACTTTGCAGTTTGCAACCAGGCTTCAGCAGGAAACACCTTCGAAAAAATAGATGAGATGATGAAAGTATATGACGTCAATTGGAACAAATGCATAGCATTTTTCATTGACAATGCCTCAGTTATGATGAGTAAGAATAACAGCATCTTCACTAAGAAAACTGAGCCTAGCCCAGACGTATATCCCGTTAGTTGCGTGTGCCATTTGGCTCATTTATGTGGTAAAAAGGAAGCAAGCCAATTGTCGCTAGATGTAGAACAGCTAGTTATAGCTCTCAACTATCACTTTGACAAAAGTTCTAAGAGAAAGGAAATTTTGAAGGGGTACCAACAATTCTGCAATGTTCAAACCAGGAAAATCTTAAAACACAGCAGCACTCACTGGCTTTCACTTATGAAATGTATAGATAGAATTCTCAGCCAATACGATGCATTGAAGTCATACTTTTTGTCACATGGAGAAGAAAAGGACAAGGACAAGTCTAAGGTCGTAACTTTAGTAGAACAGTTAGATGACCCCCATAACTAAGGTGTATATGCTTTTTTTGCATAGTGTACCGCCAGTCTTTGATTCATTTACTGCGCTATTAGAATGTGAAGAGCCTATGATTCACAAGGTTCAAGTCGGTATAATGAAACTAGTTAAAGGGTTATTAGGAAGGTTTGTCAGCATCCAATCTATCGTTGATGCAGATGACTTATTTGATTTCGAGTATCAAGATCCCGCTGTCCAAGTCAGTGACTACCATGTGAGAATTGGTTTTGCAACCAGGCAATTCATATAGCAAGAAGACCTTGATGCTACATCTGGCATAAAGAAAATTTTACAAAGAATTCTGCTGATTTTTCATAAAAGCCTTGAATAAATTATGTGTTGTTGGTGTGAGCTAAAAAGCTTAAGAGCTCAAAGTGTTGGTGAGGTCAGTATGAACTAGTCATGCATGCAATTTTCAGGATATGTAGAAATAAAAGTCAGCCAGGCCTACAACCAGTCGAAAAGCTGGCGACACCCCTGGCTTTAGAATTCAATTTAAGATTTATCCAGTTCAGTACTTATTCAGTCTACTCTAGAAAGTTAGGTAATTCTACAGCTCTTGGTAGATCTTTGAAGAACTTACAGGATTGACAAGAACTTTTGCACTCTGAAATAATTGCAGACAAGTGCCTTAACATCGAACAGCCTTTTTGCTTTAAATGAGCTTTAAACATTTTGATTTAAATCTGCAGTGAGATGAGACAAAGGAGAATGTCCAGGTGGGCAAGTCTAATTACATGGTGTTTGTTATATAAAGACCATGAAATGCGGTGAAACTGAATTGACCACTGAAAGATGAGGGCAAAGCCGAAGGCGATAGTACTTCGTAATGACACAAATTATGTTAAAAACTTAACATCTCTGAGGAACAAAGCAGAAAAAATCGTAGACCTACAACTAGTTGCAAAAAGACTTGAGACACTGTAACATATTTGGCCTTAAATGAAGTTGCCGTGATCACGTGCTTTCCATTCCCCCTCCCCCCCTTATCAATGTTGTTAGCAATGCAAGATGACGCTCAAAATTTGGAGGAACAACTTTGTATGGAGGGGAGGGAGGGGGGTACTGTCATGTCTCACAGATTTATGAGCGGCAGCAATTTGAAGTGGTAAAGGGCGATTTTTGGTTGGAGTGTCTCACTATTTTTGCAACTGGTTGTAGCTATGAAAGATGATCATTTCAAATTCTCCTGGGTGAAATAATTGACTAATACAGGGCTTATCCAATAAAAAAGTAGCAGACTGCACTATAATTTTAATAACCTCCTGTAGCCAGAGCGGCTGGGGCTTAATTCAGCATCCGAACACTTGATGAGTTATGTTTAAACAATCGTAAACTCCACTCGTATAAGCAAGATATTGCTGTTTTAGCTGATAATTTTATAAATAATATCGTACATTGATATGATTCTTACTAAACACCTACGTCGACATCTATTTATAGATTTATACATCTATTTATTTCTTCGAATTTATAACTTTGAAACTTCCTTTTAATGTTAATATCCTAGAATATTTGTGATCTCAGGACCTGCATTGAAGCAGTTTTCTTCTTAAAACTGAAGCAGCAATCCTGTATAAATATGTTTGATTATTATTATTATTATTATTATTATTATTATTATTATTATTATTTCTAAATTGCCATGGTTTTAAAATGACCAGTTTCAATATTACCAGTCTTTAGACGAGCTATGTATTATCTTATAAATATTCAAAGCATCAATCAATCTACTGGCTAGATGGAAGTCTTCAGAAGTCTTTGGAACATCTTCGGAAGTCTTCGGACATCTTTGGATATCATCGGAGCCCTATGAAAAACTAAAAATCCTGGCACTCTCTGTTAGTTTTACACGCCCAGTTTTAAAGTATTCACTTATAAATACTAATTGCCAATCATTTGTCACTCATAATTAGTTCTAACACGTGGTATATACCCAGGTTGGGCGCAAAAGCAATCTAATCTGCGACAGCTAGGGAAAGGAGTGACATCTGGAACCTTACGAAAGATAGAAACCGAACAAAGATATTTTAAAGCAATCAGTACCTTAGGAGACTAAAGTAAGCCACATTTTATTGTATAAGCTTGTTAACATATATATTAGTTGTTCGCCCTTTTTCCTTTAATTTAGTTTGCCGAAATCGAAATAACATCGGAACTGCTATCTAATCCATCACTGAACATTGACGAGCTGAAGAAAGGGGCTCTAGATCTAGAAGCTGCAATGGAGACATTTCTCGTTGCTCACGAAAATTACCACAAGAATCTACAAAATCCGGAGAATATCGAAGAATCAGATGAATATTACAACACCGAAAGGACAAGAGTTAATTATCTTAAAGAGAGGATCACGAATTTTCTAGAAAATCCCATAAACCCGCATGACGTCCGGCCGGAAGACTCTGTCAGCAACGCCGGAGAAGGCAAACTGTCATGCAAATTGAAATCCTCCAAACTTAGCCGTATCAGCTTAACATCGATCGCAAAGGCGAATGCCATTGTTAGAAAGGCAACCTTAGAAGCGGAAGCCAAGAACCTTGAGAAAAACATAGCGTTGCAACAAGAATTGCCTCTGCAGCAACAGCGAGAAGCGCTCGAACTTGAAATAGAATTAGCCAAAGCGAGACCAAAGAGCGGGTGTATAATGAAATTGAGACTGTTCAGGAAAATCTACAACTCTCGCCTCCACAGAAAAACGAAGAGTCCTATTCAGAAAAACCCACAACTCCCGCCTCCGCAGAAAAACGAACAGAATTGTGCTGATGAAACGGAATTCAAATGCCAACAAGAAAGCTAGGTTACTCGCCAGCCCTTAAACCCAAATGCCAAAGAATGGATACATGGCCCTAAACTTGAAAGTAAGTTAACCGATGCGAACGCCAGAGACGCTGAATCGAGTGTGGACAGAACCGAACTATGTAACAACGACAAAGCCCACATGATGACTATTCAAAGGCAGCAAAACAAGCAAATAGAACGGCTGATGATAGAACAAAGGCGTCACAATGCAGCATTACTGCTACCACAGCCTGAAGTTCCCATATTCAAGGGTGATCCGATAGAGTATTGCAGCTTCATTCGCGCGTTTGAAAACCTCATAATAAACGAAAACTGACGACAGCAGTGCACGACTATACTTCCTCGTTCAGTACACAGCTGGAGATGTACAAGAACTTCTACGAAGTTGTCTTGCCATGGACCCAGAAGAGGGATACAAGGAAGCGCGCAGATTTCATAAAGAGAAATATGGTCAGAATTACAAGAAAGCAGCCGCTTACGTTGGCCGACTTACGAAAGGTACACCAATGAGAACTGAAGATGGAGCCGCACTGCAAAACTTTTCCATGTGACTCACAAGCTGCAGAAACACTTTAAAGGATATCGGATACCTCAACAAACTAGAGAATCCTGACGCTATGAAGACGATTGTAGATAGATTGCCCTGTGGACTGAGGGAGAAATGGCGTGAAACAGTCGATGACATTATCCAACGTAAGGAAAGCGATGTTAATGTTGAAGATATCACTTCGTTCATCGAGAAGAGAGCCCGAGTTGTGACACACCCGGTGTACGGTAATCTTGGAAGCGACAATAGGAACATTGACTCAGGAAAACCAAAGCACAAACCTGCAACTGCCACTCAAAGAGGCTCCTCATTTGCTATACAAAGCCAAGGGTGCGTTCGATTGGGAAATCTGGATTTAGATTTTGACAGATTTCCCAATCGAAGGCGAAATCCGAAAACGGATTTCACCTTTCGGATTTCACCTCCGAGAAATCCGTTCTCAGGGTGGATTTCAATTACAAAATCCAAATCCGGATTTTTTGGATTTCCTTTTTTGTCGTTTGATTGGGAAATCCGAAAAAGGATTTGCTAAACTATTCCCGTGAACAGCGGACTTTCTTGTGCTAATTATGCATACGCATTGGCGCAGAACGGGAAAACTGTCTCAGAACACACAACGTGGAAGATCAGGTGAGTTCTATCTTTTTTAAGCCCATGAAACAAGTACCGTTTACTTCAGAATTTATCTGTTAGTCATTTCACTCTATCTTACGATGCAACAATGGGTAGTAGAGCCGATTTATAGACATTGTAGGACGTGAAATACCTCAGTGAATAAGCTTACTTGCGATTGACACGGTCTTCAGACACTAGAGGGTTTCCTATACTACTGTAATCCAATACCGCACGAGTTTAACTATTTTTCTGCCGTTCCTATAATAATAAAGGCTTGAAATTACCGTAACACTTCACTACTTATTCTATGAAAAGTTTATAAACTTATACCCTGCTGAATTACTGATGTAACACATTCACACCGTGACATGTCACCATTTTAAACTTTAGCTTACACCAATACATGCTTATGTTTTTAAGACTGAAGATGTGGATCAACCACGGCCAATACTGGCCTGAGGATCAATCATGGCTGAACGCAAGTCCCTTGGACAGTATTCACCATCAGGGTCAGTGCAACCTTCGTGGCTAAGTCAAACACATCCACCAGTATCAACAAGAACAGTTAGCCCTGTACCAGAATCGCGTTCAACTAGTCCAGCCAGTTTCTGTAGTGAAGGGTCTGCGAGTGTAGGTAGTGATGATGGAGTATCCAATCATTTACCAGTAAATTCTGTAACTGCAAATAGAAAGAAACAGTGGTCAAAGGAACAAGACCTAGCATTACTGGATCTATATGAAAAGAGGCGAAATGACTTCAAAGATCCTAAAAAGAGAAATAAAGATGTGTGGGAGGCTATTGGGAAAGGGATGGAAGAATTGGGATTTCCTGATAAAAACTTGAAAAGGTCATACATCAGCACAGTTGATCATAATAACACCTCTGGAAATGACCGCAAAACTTGTGCATACTTCGATGAAATGAGCGATCTATTTCAAGAAGATGCACGTATTCAACCTTTTACACTTTGCAGCAGTCGTGCTGGTACTAAGATAGCTCCAGAGTCCAAATCTGACAAAGCTGCTACATGCAGTGAGTCAGAAAATGAAGAACGAAAAAGAAAACCACAAGCAAAAGATGATCTTGTCTCTCTGTTCAAAGAATTCACACAAACAAGAGAAGAGAGGGAAAAAGAGAGAATGCAAGAATTAAGAGAGATGCACACTGAGAAAATGAATGTGATGGGTGGATTTCTAGAGTTATTTGAGAAATCATTCAAAAAGGATTAGAGCTGATTTCAGAATTTAGTAAAACGGCTTATTGAAGTACCAATGAGTATTAAACAAGCAACTGTCTTTGATCTCACACACGCTTTCAGTTGATCATTTGTATTTATTTAAAAAATCTGATTTTATTCCTTTACAGTCATAGTTATTAACTATGACTGTGCTTTCAGAAACGTATGTCACCAACATTCACTCCTCTTGTCCTCTGTCAGCAGTTTTGTGTTGCTAATGTTTAGAGATCTTGTAGACAATTTTATTATTACATAATAATAATTTCAGCAGGGACAGATGTAGGTCACACGGCTTAAGTTGTATATTTCACCGACTAATTAGGTCAAAGTCACATGTTACAGAGCCCTTGCAATTTGATTTCGCTTTTCCTCTCTTTCTGCATCTCCGGGGAAAAAAAAAAACAAACCATCATCATCATCATCATCCCCATTGTCACTGCCATCATCTCCCTCATCCAGGAAATCATCATTATCATCTTCATTCATTAGGCATATGTTATGCAAAACACATGCCGCAACCACAACAACCGGAAGATCCTTAATTTTTGTTTCAGCATGAATGTTTTGAGCTTCCGAAATCTGTTTTTAAGGATTGCTAGTGATCTTTCAACCACCATCCTGGTTGAACTGTGAATGAAATTGTAGTGTTGTTGTTGTCTTGTTAGGCGACCAGTATCTTTAAAGGGTGTAAGAATCCTTGGCTTAAGTGGATAGGCAGCATCACCTATCGAATGAGAGTTACCGGGAAATGGCAGCTCTCTGTTTCTCTCAGCATCAACAAACAGTGGGGAATTTCTAAACACCCGGGCGTCATGGACAGATCCTGGAAAGCCACAGAAAACATCTATAAACTTCATGTCCATGTCCACACAACCTGTAGCTGTAAAGAATGGAAACTCTTTCTGTTTATGTACTGTTCTGGGTCTTTCAAGGGGGCTTGAATTGGGATATGGGTTCCGTCAATAGCGCCCAGTATACCCCGGAATCCCCTTTGTTCTTCAAACTTTTGAACGGTGCTTCTTGCGTCGTTTCCCTCTGGGAGATGAGTAAATCTCTGTGCCAAGTTGTTCGTTATAGCTGTACAGACTCGCATGTATACTTCATAACAAGTTGATCAAGAAATGTCAAATCGATCTGATCCTGATCTAATACACTCGGGGTTCGCTAGCATCCAAATGGTAATGAGGATTTGCTTCTTAAGTTCAACTGGTGCTCTGCCTCCATGGTCATGGGCTTGATAAGGGATCATCTCTGGACAAACACCAAGCAGACACTCTCTCTACTCATCCCAAAATGACATCTGGACTATAACTTGGTACCACCACTTCGAAACATCCAACGATTCTTACTCGATTTAAGGGAAACCTGCCCTTTCCAAGCACAGCAAGCAGCAAATTCTTCAAAAAGAAGAACTGTCGACATGGCCATCAGTGCCCTCTGTTCATCCGCCATTTTGAGTGCGCCAATGCGTAGGTTGAGAAAAGATAACATCAGCCTAAGGGAGGTGACGTCATCGGGTTATTCTTCGGAGCAGCCATGATTTGAGATCCGATTATACCGGAAACTGACCTGCATTCACTCTTTTAGTAGTAATGGCGGACGACGTCAGTGAAGTAAAGACTTCGTATGTTTGTTAGGATTTGTTATGGTAGAATACAGAGTTCTTTCTACTTTCGTTTCTCGGCGTCTGAACACTGATCTCAAGGATTTTACGCTCGATTTGTGGAAGAAACGTGGAACTATGAAAACAGTCAAGGTTTGCTCAGGTAACATTGACCTACGGGAGGTTAACATCGACCTAAGGGAGGTACGTTTTATGGCACCACGTTTGTATCATATGTGTTATACTGGCACAGTCGTACACATGGAAAGCTTATTTGCAAGCATTAAAACCTACAATCTTGCAGGGGCTTTTCTAATCATTGACCCGAGTGTCATTTCATTTATTACCAATTTATAAAATCAACCTACAGGAGGTTAACATCTACCTAAGGGAAGTAGAGTAGCTTACCGTGTACATCTTATAGTTTATGTTTTATAATAGTCAATTCATACGCATATAAGCTTACACCCTAGCAGGGAAACTTGGGATCATAAGGAGCTTTTCTATCATTGCCTTGAATTTCGTAATTTTCATTTTTACCAACTCATAACATCCACCTACAGGAGGCAAACATCTCCCTAAGGGAGGTTATGGTATTACAATAAGGAAGGATGGACTTGAAAAAAGCTTACAAATGTGAAGAAGCTTTTACACTTCGTGTACATGCTGTTTTAGAATAAATTTATTTATAAAGAATTATTATTATTATTATTATTATTATTATTATTATTATTATTATTATTATTATTATTATTATCAAGAAAGGGGAGCAATATGCCAAAACCACTGTCATGGATCAGAAGCCGAATTTCATTCGCACTTGTTAAGATCTGCACTCGAGTGTCTTAGAGGTTCTAGGACATTATGAAGAATTCAACGTGACATCACACACTGCGAGTTCAAGCACTCAACCTTCCTTCGCCCCAGGAGTAATGGTCAGCAAACCAGCGCAACAGAGAAACCAGCAGAAACCAAAGGGTCACAGAGTTCAGACGCAGATCAACCCAACAGGACTACGATCGTTCAAAGCGCTTACGTTAGAATCGGACAAAACCCGAACGACCGAAAACTGGTACCACCGCGAGTGTCCAGCCTCGCAATAGTACCAGTAAAAGTGAAAGCAAAGGGAAGCCCGAAAATAGTAAAAACTTACGCGTACTTAGATGGTGGCCCGAACACTACGTTTTGCACAGAGAACCTGCTCAGCGAGCTAACCGCGGATGGTAGAAAGACAACATTGTCCTTGACGACTATGGCTCAAGAAGACAGCCCGTTTGAAAGTTCAATCGTGAGCCTGGAAGTTTTCCATCTAAGCAAGAACAACTTCATCGAGCTACCAACTGTATCCTCCTCAGCGAAGCTACTGGTTGCAATGGAGAGCATGGCTACCCAGCGCGACGTAGAGAAGTGGCCACACCTCGACGGTATCGAGTTACCGGAAATCAATGCTGAAGTAACCTTACTGATCAGGAGCGACGCTTCCGAAGCGTTACAACCATGGGAAGTAAGGAGAGGTCAAAAAGGAGAACCATTCGCGACAAGAACCGCCCTTGGTTGGGTTGTCAATGGTCTGCTTTTGTAGAACCGCCACTGTACCAAACTCAGTCAACTTCATAAATGCAGTAGACGCAGAACTGAGCCAGCAATTTGAGAAATTCTGCAATATGGAGTTCAATGATTCAACCTTCAGCCACAAAACTGTCTCAAGAAGATCGCTGAGTGATAGACATTATGAACCGAACTATAACACTAAAGGATGGACATTATGAAATGGCGTTACCATGGAGAAACCACCCCCCTGATCTGTCAGACAACAAATCGCTGACCGAACACCGCTTGAAATTGCTAAAGAGAAGATTGACGAAAGATCCAGCTTTACCCGAAAAATACTCCGGATTCATCGATGACTTTCTCCGTAAAGGTTATGCGAGAAAGGTACCAACCGTGACATTGGAACGGCCCGATGCACAAGCTTGGTATTTACCTCAGCACTTAGTGTTTCATCCGCAAAAGCCAGACAAAGTCGTGTTTGACTGCTCTGCAAAATACCAAGGAACATCCCTCAACGACTGCCTCCTACAGGGGTCGGACTTAACGAACACTTTGGTAGGAGTTCTGACTCGATTCCGCGAAGAGCCGATAGCAATGACTGCTGACATTGAAGCAATGTTTCATCAAGTGCGCGTTCGCCCGGAAGACTGCAACGCCTTGTCGTTACTTTGGTGGCCAAATGGCGACATTGTTCAGCCCCCAGGAGAATTTCAAATGATGGTGCACCTGTTTGGAGGTACGTCATCACCAAGCTGTGCGAACTACGCCTTACGAAAGACCGTTGAAGACAACGTAGAAGAGTTTGATCCTGAAACGATTGAAACCATCAGAAGAAACTTCTACTTCAATGACTGTCTGAGGTCCGTAAAATCTGAGCCAGCAGCCGTCGGACTCTCTGACCAACTGAGAAAGTGTCTAGCGAAAGGCGGATTCTGTCTCACAAAGTGGATATCTAATTCCCCGGCATTGATTGAATCGATCCCAGAATCTGAGAGAGCTCCATCCGTCAAGCAACTCGATTTCAACAAATCCAAGCACATTGAAAGACCACTCGAAGTTCAGTGGAACGTCGCAACCGACAAGTTTGGGTTTAGCATCACTGTTAAGGACAGACCACTTACAAGAAGGGGTCTTCTCTCTATGTTTTCCTCGCCATCTCAATGGAGATACGTGGACACAAAGTGGAACCCCGCTGATGACGCATCATGTGGACGGACAGTAGAATCGCTCATACACGAACAACAATGGATCAAGGGCCCCCAGTTTCTCTGGCTACTCTCTGACCAACTGAGAAAGTGTCTAGCGAAAGGCGGATTCCGTCGGTCCCCGCCTCCTCTAGAAGGGATTTTTTGTTCCCTATTGTTCTCATTGTCTTCAGAAAAGACTGACCAATCAGAATCCACTAACTGCGCATATATTTATAGGTCTTAGCGGGACCAAGACCAAAAGACCTTTTTGTCTACGTAAAACCATCTCAAATTTCAGTTTTTGTTGCTGCGTGGGCCAGGCGGCTACATTTTTAGTCGCCAATTTTTGCGTTTTCCAAAAGAAAACACACTTTTTCGAAATGGTAAATTCTACTTTTGGACAAGTAAAGGACGAGTGTTTTCACATGATGTGGGTGATGCTGAATGTGCTAAAAGTGGATGAAAAGGATGAAATTTTGTTTCAGAACACTGTTCAAGAACCTTGCAGAAGATGTATCCCAGGAACGATCAGTTCCTGAGAGTATGTGAACTCTGTCTGGTACAAGTTCTGTAAGTGTTGTGATGTCTGGCGAATCATTTCTACATGATCTAAAGTCCAGGGACAGAGAACATTTCCCGAAACCGACAGGCTTCGCACACAGTTCAATGACCTCTGCCTTTGGTAACTGTTCCAGTACTGACATACATGTATTCAGCGGATCATTTCTACGCGAGCTGCTATCCGTTGGCAGAGATAACAACACAGGACCATCAACACCTAGTGGTTTAATAGTCTGTCTCTGAAAACAGTTCTAGTACTGTGATGTCATTTCTACACGAGCTAGAATCTGTTAGTAGGGTAAGTTATGCAATACCATCAGCTTCTTAAAATTCAGTGACCTCTTATTCTGGTAATAGTTCCAATACAGTGATGTCCAGCAATTCATTTCTACAGGAAGTACAACTATTTGGCCGAGGCATCCATGCGAGACCATCAGCAGCTCATAGCTCAGTGAACTCTGTTTCTCGTAACAGTTCAACCACGTTTGGAGGAGCCTATGAGACCCTTAGCTGCTCATAGCTCAGTGAACTCTGTTTCTGGTAACAGTTCAACTATGTTTGGAGGAGCCTATATGAAACTTCACAATTTTGTTTGATTGACCAAGCTATGGTTAAGTACAAGGGATAGTTAGGATTCAAACAGTTCACGCCGATAAAACAAGTTAAAGGGAGAATCAAAGTCTTGGTCTGCGAGGATCCAATCAATGGCCTCGTTTGTGTGATGCAAGTTTACAAAGGGAAAGAAGGATGCTGACACGAACAAGACCTCTGTCATTGCGTTGTTTCTGACCCTGCGACTTCCATGGAAAGAACTTTCACATTTTTTATGATAATTTTTTTACTTCAGTACGTCTATTAATAAAAAGTTGTAGTTTTTTGTAAGCATTATACCATAGAATTTCATCTTGTTGATTAATTATTTGTTAAGACTTGCTTGCTACTTGATGTATCAATACTCTTTTTTGGTATTTCTTTATAATACTGATAACCCTGTGACCATCTTAAAAAAAAAACTGTCCTAAATATGTAAAATTTGCTGTTACCCTCTATACCTGTTTGGTTGGGTGGGTGGGTCGGCAAGTCGAATGACTAGATAAGTGTATTTTTTATCTTTTTGAGAACTCTTTGGAGAAGACTGCCTCGCCTACTAGTATACCACAGACCATGGGTCACAAATTAAGGACACATCAGATCCCACAAAGAACTTACAAGGCCATGATGCGTGGGACCACTCCTACAAGACTGTGGCCAGCTGTGCAAGAGCTGTCAACTCTATGAAATCAACAGATTCATTGAAGCTTCTTGCCTTTCAGCAGCTCCTGAGCTGGATGATATTATTCCGTTAGAAGTAGAGCAAAAATTCCCAGTCAGAATGCTACCATTTCCTGTTTCTCATGATAATGAAGCAAAAAAGGTGGCTATGGTTTTCTCCGCAGGGAACATCTGGCTCACAGCTACCCTCTCACAAAGATATATTAAACATCTTTACGATTTTGTATCCCATGAGCAATATGGGCTTCCCCTTAGTAGGCACACCCCTTTCCAGATGACAGCAAGATGTGTTTTCCCAGGTCATGAGTCCACCCTTGTTGACAGTTTGGTTGAAGCTGCAGTGCCATGTCAGGGCAGCAGCCCTATAAAAGCTGTTGATCTTGTTTCTCAAGAGGATGTAGGCCAATATCAGAAGAGAACTACATTATAAATTTTGTAAATTGAGGGCAACCTTGAAATCGACTGCTAAAGAGAGTGATGTCAGAAAAGTGGAATGTATTGGCTGGGAGCATTTCGAGAAATTAGCAAGGAGTTAGGCTGTGAAAGATGTTCTCAAAGCCAAAAGCTCCTCTGATGGAACAAAACATTGTTCTTGTGCTCTATAACTGACAGGAAAGGCAACACTGGTTCCTGCTTACTGATGCCTAGAGAACATGCACTTAGGGTGCTTGATAGCATGCCAAGGGAGTTTAAGCCAAGCGTCAAAGAGGCCATCGCAAAGATGCGCTCGCTGTTAAAAGAGCAAAACACCAGCATTGGTGCCAATCAGTGGAATTTTCACACCATCAAGTGCACGGACAACAGCAAAATGACTATGACTGTAGCGTTTTTCTTTGTGTATGCAAGGTGCTTGGTACTGCAGTAACCCATGCCTGTACACTTAGAACCTTTAGGAGAATCATAGTTCTGGAGCTGCATCAAGGATGGCTACAGCACCTCCAAGTCTCCAGTAATGACAACTGAGAGGCGGAAGCCAGCTACCAAGAACACCATAGTCTCTTAACTGAACATTTCATTTGTTGAACTGTTTTTACATTGATCTGCTGTCTTCTTGGCAATAGTTTACCTGCTGTGGCATAATATTTTTGGTTCAGTTTTTTCAATTTCTAGAGTTGAAGCTGCTACACGTTTTTAATTGCTCTGTTCCCCTTACAACAAAACTCTTTCCCTAAAGCAACATACTGAAATTGGTCATTTCTAATTTCACTGAATATGCTATATTTAGCCATTGTTTTTTCATTCAAAGCTCCGTTTTACAGCAATTTGTGATGCTAAAGTGGAATTTAGAGAACATTCCTGAAACATTGCACTTTTTTTGCCATAGCAATGACCAATGGTTTGTTTACAGAGAGAAAGAACCAACGAAACTAAAGGGCATTATAACCCACACAAAAAAATTCCCCTGGTACCCCTCCCTGAGAAAAAAGATTTAATTTGGCTTGTCTGAAGCGTTTGAATGGGCATAAAGTACATGACATTGAAGTTTACTCTATTGTTCTGGATTTTTGAAGAGGCATACATTTCACGGAAATCAACAAGCAAAGAAGAAAATACAAGTATGGGCTGTGATGATGGAGTTCGCTTCACTGAGCAAGACACCAAACTCAGAAAGCTCTGCCTCTGCTCAGAAAATTCCGCTTTCCAAACAGTCTTAAATGTCTGAATGTGGTAAGCCAAGTACAGATCCATCCATAACTAAATTACGTTTTGGCGAAAGGGTAATCTTGGACTCTATTATTAAGAATTTTGCCATGTAAAGAGGGCTTCGAATGTAGTTTGATTTTGCAAGAGCCAACTCTGACACAGAAAGGTTGTGCCAGTGACCTTCTCGTTTTGTTGTTTGTGTGGCTGGATGAAGGACTTCTACACCTCCTTGAAAATCCCCTAACAACGACGTTTTGACAACAGGAGACTTGTTTATGCCACGCAATCAGTTGGATGTGGGGTGGCAGCAGTGGAACGATTCTGTGGGCTAATGAACAAGCCCCCAACCTCCAAGACAAAAACCATATGTGCCGCACAACAAAACGTTGCTAAAATTAGCAAAAGCAATTGCAGTTGAAACGATGAACAGCACAGCACAACACATTCATAACATAAAGCCAGCGTTTGAGGATAGTTTGGCCAAGTGTAATGTGTCATGTGATGGCACCTAGCAAAATGGCTTTTGCTCTCTACATGGTTGTGTCACTGCCATCAATGTAGATACTGGTGGTTCTGGATGTTAAACGGTTGAGCAAAGTCTGCCAGAAATGCAGGAAACATGAAAACAATGCTGACACCCCAGAAAATACAGCACGGAGGGTAGCTCATGAATCAAAATGCCAGGCAAATTATCAAGGATCAGCACCAAACATGGAACCAGAGAATGCATAGCGAATTTTCGTCCACTCTATACAGTCAGAAACAGCCACTATACACTGAATATTATGGGGATGGAGACAGTAGGAGTTTTAAGTGGTGAAAGATCGGTACCAGGTTTATGACACTGAAGTACAGACGAAAGAATGTTTCGACCAAGTGCAAAAGAAACATGGTCCTACTTTATGTAAACTAAAAAACAAATAAAGGAATGGATGGAAAAGGAAGACTGACAGGCAAAATCATTGTTAGTTGCAAAACTAAACTGGTATTGCCATCAGAGGTAATTCTGGTAATCCTCCTTCTATGAAGAAGGCAATTCATCCCAGTTTATGTCATCTGCAGCAATGCCCAAAGGGTGCCAATAGCTTGTGTGGGTTTATGAAGGCTAAAGCAAATAGAACAAATAATTTTGAACATGGTGCTGGGTAACCTTAAGATGTAATTGCTGAACTCAAGCCAATTTATGTAAGATTGAGTGAGGACAGTCTCCTCCCTATGTCGCAAAGATAATTCTCGCATTTGCATGTGAGACAGTACAAGTCAGTTTTTCTTGACTATTTAAATTAATTTATATTTATATTAATTGTCAAGTTTTATTACCAGGGCCCCTCTGGATAACAGCCATGTAGTTGAATGGGCCACCCCAGCTAAATAATTAAGTACTTCAGGTACGATTTGAAGGAATGCACCTGTCATTTGTGTTGCCCTCTTCTGTCACTTTCCACAAGGTAATTTCCCAAATCCACCACCCAAAAAATAATAAATAAATAAGTTCAGAGAATTAATAAATAAATGTAGCTAAACAACTGCACTTTACACATTGTTAATATAAAATAAAGTTTTACAATCTAGACTGCAAAACGCAGTTAATGGAGCGTGATGCTCACCACACAGTAGGTGTTTGTGGTCACAACAACACACTTACCTTGAGTAACTTTGCGTATCTCAAATATCATTGTCACGGTACTTTTACTGCATGTACTACTGTCTATTTCTGCTTTCTTTTGTGTATTCTGGTTGGTTAGTTCCCTCAATGTACCATTCATCATCGTAATTTTGCTGCATGCTGTCTACACAATAATTTCTATTGGTTGTACTCGTAGTTTCTGTCTGACTACAAACACTTAGAGAAAATGTTCAAAGTACAATTTTCCTCGTGGCAAGTTTTGTTTATTCAAAGTAGTGGCTCTGAGTTTTTATTCTACCTTGTTACCATGGCTCATCCGCAAAGGTCTTCTGGTGTCTCAGAGGGGAAAAGATGATCTCCCGACCATAACCACCGAAGTGTTACAGCTGCGTTCAAGGGCATGTTTAGTTGCCACTCTATGTAACGCCCTCCAGCACTTCACTTCATAATATGGCCACCAAGTCCACCCGAAGTTCCTAAGAGGTCAAAACCTCCACCGTCCTGCACACCATCGACCAACAATATGCCCAGGGCTCCAATTCAGCCGGAGAACTTTTCAGACGGCGGGAGCGAGGCGTCTTTCGCTCCCTCAGACCACCAGGAACTGTCTGATGCTGAGTCTTCTCCTGGGGAGATCCTTAGTCGTTCTACTCAGTCTTTTCATGAAGTGCATAACCCATTCAGTGCAGACCAGCTGTCCGTGATCAAGGGCGGCGCAACCGATGGGGCAGGTGGGGCATTTGCCCAACCAACTTTGGACAGCTTAAAATGGCGGCGGACAGACATCGATAGTGTAGCAACATACTTTGAACAGATGATAGGGCGATTTAAAAAAAGGCATTAGAGTTTGCAAAAAGGACCTACTAGTACAATCTTAGCACGGACGGTTTCTTTAGCAAGAACCAAGCAGCAAAAGTATCGAAGTAAGAATATTTAACTTAGATTGTCAACTGTTAAATGTTTGACTTTCTGTGAGGGTTCTCAGACCTTAGTCGGTAATTCTACGTTTAAAACTTTCGTAAACTTTTGTGTCCATTGAATTCAGTTCTTTATCTTGTTGACAGACTTGAGGAAGATGTAAACACGTCAGTAAGTTCGACTGCGAAAGGTAGCTCTCCCTTAACCTTTTTTATATAAACATATTACAGAACAAAGAGCTGGAATCCTTAATTACTCATCGTATACGCCTATACGGTAACTATGCACAGCACGTGCTAAGAACACAAACAAAAGTGTATTGTTCGAATCGATCAGTTTTTTTCTTCAAAGTACTGATGAATTAACATATTTAAATTTGTTTATGTTACCTTTATAATGTAAAGTTAAGAAAACGCTGTTACATTTTGTACAGGCAATCATGCGATGGAGGGAAAGATGTGTATTATTCGCTCTGAAGATGTAAGTTATGGCCATGTATGTGAAATGTGTAACAAAACCATTTGCACACGTTTTGACCGACCATGCAGCATGAGAGTATACCGTGATGCAGACACCAAAGAACTTGACGTCCCACGTTTATTTTGCTCTTGATGTTACAGCAAAATAGGGAGAGATGTATTCTTCCCTTGTGGTGATTCTCCCTCAACCAGTACAACAAGTGCTTCAAAGGAAACTCCCATTCCTGTATTAAAGAACCAACCAGACTCTTTGAAATTTCCAAAAACGGACTTTTGGGAAGTCGTCTCAGACCATCATATCATTTAACACGGAATGGTGCAAAATGTTTCCATGGATCCACTATGATGAAAGTTTGGATGCTGCTTTTTGCCATACGTGTTTGAATACGCAATCGAAGTTAAAAAGGTCAAGAAAGGAAGATTCATTCATTTCCAAGGGATTTGCCAATTGGAAAAACGCAACATCCTGCTTTAAGGCACTCGAATCTACTGACTGTCATAAAGAAGCAGTTGAAATTTGTATTGTCTCACCAACGTAAAGACAGAGGTGAGACATTATCAATGGAACTCACTCGGGAAAGAGAAGAAAACAGAGAAATGCTCACAAAAATACTGCATAGTGTAAGGTTTCTTGCTTGTCAGGGAATAGCCTTAAGAGGGCACAATGATGAAGCAAGCAATTTCATGCAACTGATGAAACTTCAAGGGCTTTCAGACTCAAGAATAATGTCTTGGCTAGAAAGGAAAAGCAATAAATACACTAGTCATGAGATTCAAAATGAATTGCTTAAGATTATGGCTTTAAGTGTTTTACGCGATATTGCCACAAATCTTCAGAATGGTGTCCCCTACACTTTAATGGCTGAGGAAGTTACTGATAGTTCAAACAGAGAGCAGTTTGTCATAAGATGGGTGGATAGCGGATTAATTGCACATGAGGATTTGCTAGGACTGTATCAAGTACCAGATATTTCTTCAGCCACTCTTGTGCAGTGTCTGCAAGATGTACTCACCACAATGAGCCTCAGTATAAACAACTGCAGGGGACAATGCTATGACGGGGCAAACAATATGTCGGGAATCAGATCGGGTGTTGCAACTCAAATCTTGAAAGAAGAAGAAAGAGCTCTTTTTACTCATTGCTATGGCCATGCCCTTAACCTTGCTGTTAGTGACACTGTCCGCAAAGTTAAACTCTTGCATGACACATTGGATACGACAAGTGAAATATCGAAACTACTGAAGTATTCACCGAAACGAGATACCATGTTTGAAAAACTCAAGAAAGAACTGGCACCTGAGACACCAGGATTTCGAACATTGTGTCCTACTCGATGGACGGTTAAGGCAAATTCTTTGAAAAGTGTCCTCGACAACTTTAAACCGCTAACACAATTGTGGGAAGATTCTTTAGAGACCAATCTCAATTCAGAAATCAAGTCAAGGATCATTGGCATGAAGACACAGATGAGAGCCTTTGATTATTTTTTTCGGCCTACATCTGGGGTTCATGGTAATTAACCACACAAACAACTTGTCCCAAAGTCTTCAAGGAACGGCAAAGTCAGCTTCTCAGGGACAAATGATTGCAAGCATGACGGTGAAGACACTGCAAAATGTAAAAAGTGATGAGAGTTTTCAGCAGTTTTGGGAGAACGTTTGTAAAAGTGCCAGTGTAGAAGAAGTTATTTCGCAGCCACAAGCTCCACGAAAACGAAGACGTCCAGCTCCTTTGGATGATGGCAAAACTCCAGGAGACCATCCAGAAAGAGCCGAAGATTACTTGCGATCTGTTTACTTTGAAACGCTAGACCTTGCCATTAATTTCATACTTGATAGATTCAATCAGCCTGGATATAAAGTCTATTCCCATCTCGAGTCACTTTTGCTGAACGCAGTTAATGGGAATGACTTTTCAGAAGATCTTGACTATGTATGCAATTTTTATGGAGAAGACTTTGAACGGAATTCCCTGTTGATACAGCTGCAAACTCTCAGAGTACAACTTGGTGCTGAGAAAGACCTTGGGTTGAATGATGTCGTGGCGTATCTAAAAAGCCTCCCCAGTGTGACTGTTGATTATTTTTCTGAAGATTTTAACCTTGTCAGGTTAATTCTTGTGGTACCTGCTACGAATGCTGTCAGTGAGCGTTCACCCTCTGCCCTTAGAAGGCTCAAGACATATGACACAACTTGAATAATTCGTTTATAAAAAGGTAGGCCGTGAACAGTTTTGAAAATCCTTATTGTAATCCATTTCCATCCTAGCCATCGTTAGTCATTTTCACTTCCTAATTGGTTTTTATCATTTGTCGAGTGTTGTTTTACAAAAACAACCATTATTGTTGGGTTTTCTAAGGTCTGTATGTTTTTTACCTTCTGTCAACAAGTCTGTAGAAATTAATAGCAAACTTTGTCTCTTACAAAAATAACGGTCAAAAACCTCTATTCAGTTCCTGCCATTAGACGCACATGCTAGTAGATTATTGAATTTATTTCAGATGTTTCATCAACTCTGATCCGTTCATTGTCGGACAGTAAACAGAATGTAGGTGCGTTTTAAAGAATGTATTTCATTGTTTTCCTTTCATGTTTTGTACATGTTGTAATGTACGTTTTGATACCATAAAGAAATTACAATACTTTAGTTTTCATGATAATTAAAGTGATCTCGGAGCTCGCCTTGTCAACTGTTTCTCCGGTCTCTGGAACGCCGGAAACAGCATTTCAGAGAGTTTCATTTCAAAAGTTTTCTGGGGGGGGCATGCTCCTGGACCCCCATAGAATCTGGCCCCTGCGGCGCTCGTCACGTCTGCCGATGTGTAACATGGGACATTTGCCCCACCGATATAAAATTGGCTGTGCCGCCCCTGGTGATCTGCAAAACGGTTGAGAGCTCCATCAGAACGGCCTTAGCTCATTCCACTTTGGGAAACGTACAACACCCCTTTAGGACTACATTGCCCTCTGGACAAGCCTGTGGAGGAATGTATCTTGCGGGGTGAGTACAAAGACTTCTGTTTACTTCTTCCCTATTTGATACAACAGTCCCACATCCCCAACATCCAGTTTTGCTTTGTGGACTCCTCTCAGGCCCTGTGGGTGCTCCCATCACCATGGTGCGGAAACGGAAGCTCCAAATCGGTAGTTTTCACAAACGGATTGATGCTTTCACTGTCTACATGCTGGTGATAGTGTCTACATTTCCCCAGAGGTCGAAAGAACTATTGATGTACATGCAGATAATCAGCTTGGCAGTTACCAAATTTAGGGGTCTTGCGTGGTTGTCATATGAAGAGCAATCCGCCGTCGCACCACTCAGGACCTTACTCTAAGCTGGGACCAGATCGACCTCGAGTTTAGGCACGCGCATCTTTACCATGACTATAACACCAGAAGCTGTGATTTGTTGCGCCCTCCCTTCGCAAAAACTGCTAAGTATCAGGGGAGCTTCAGAATAAACGGTGCTCGAACTTATAACACCATCCCGAGAACCATTAGACAGGTAGAGGCGTTCAGTAAATTTAAAACCAAACTAAAGTGCCATCTTAAGCAGTAACGCCCGCGGTACATGCTGCATTTATAACTTAATTATTTGTCTAGTTTTTTATTTGCTTTTTTTTGTTTTAATGTTTTGTGTTTTGTCTTGTGCTGTGTCAGGGCTCCATTTAAACTAGCTCTGCTAAATTGGATGTCCCTGGATAAATATTGAATTAAATAAAAAAAAAAAAATAATAAATTGTGGGCTTTTACGTTTTCTGGTTTGGCCAAACTGCACTGCCCTCACTGCTCCAGTCCACACCACCACCAAGAAGATTGTCCTTTAGCTTATCGATCTCCACACCCTTGGAGGAGTAACTCCTACCGTTACACCTCAATGGCCGAAAAGCAACAGTGCCAAACCCGCCAGTAACAGCGGGTCAAGAAATAACAAGCCTGTTTTCTCTTCTCCAATAGATACCTGTCAGCCTCAATGTGAACAAACACACCATCCAGATAGTAATTTTGTTTTTTTATCTTGCGAAAACAAGGTTCACAGAGTTTTTGAGGGAAATTATCCTCGAACAAAACTTCCCTTCCCCAATAACAACTCCAAGGCTTTTACTAACTCCACACTGCGTTCCTTCCCAAAAATATTGACAATGTGGTTTCTGATTAAAACCATTTGATTACAGATGTTAAAATAATTTACGACCGGCTTTTGCAGAGAATCCTCAGTGACCTCCATCATACTTCATTCCTTTTTGGTGCTACTTTTATTTTCCGCGCCAGTCACCCATCTCACCCTCTACCGCTAACACTTTGACTACTGTTTTAGATTTCTATTGTAAGGAGACTATCCAATCAAATCCTGTGTCCCCAGAGCCTCCTTTCCCTTGTGCGAACGCCCCACCAGCTAAGAGGGACAGGAGGCTCTGGGAACAAAAATGAAAATCGGAAACAATAAAAACCAGATGGGAAGAAACAATAGGAGGCGAGAAACAAACAGGAAAAACAGTGAGTTAAACCAGACATACAAAAAGCCTCTCAATTAAGAAATTCACAAAATTGATGATCAGATCAACTTATTATCAAAGGGATTGATTGGCGAGACTAATGGAACCCATAAAAGGTACCTTTTTATAGCAGAAACCAAGAAGCTGACCAATCTATTGATGCATATATGACTTCAATACGCAGGTTGGTCAAACATGCAATTTCTGTGAATGTTTACATGATGTGCTTATTAGGGACAGAATCGTCCTCTGCGTCAAGAGTAAAAACTTACATCAGGATAGGAAGCTCACGCTAAGCAAGTGCCTGGACATATGCAGAAGTTCCAAAGCAATAAGCTCACAGCTCCAAGCCATTTTAGGAACAGGTGGCAAAGAAATCAACAAGCTGAGACAACATGACTCCTGTTTAAAAACCCCTTGGAGGAACAACGCACACAACCCGGACAGAAATCGGAAGCAGTGCAAGTTTTAGTGTGAAGAACATGTGCTGAAGAAGGAGAAATGCCCATTTTGGGGTTCCAAGTGTCTGAAATGCAGAGGCCAAACTATTTTACAAAGGCTTGCCAAGAAACTAAAGATAAACAGGTCGTGAGATTAACACACTTCTCCGACTCCAACACCAGCGCTGTTGATTTCATTATCAGTATTACGGCAACTGTTAGCTTGGTGAGCTCTCCAGATTTGCGTAAATCTCATTTGCAAGAGAAATCTTCATGGTGATGGGAATTAGAAACCGAGGTCAAGTTCCAAATTGACTGTGGCCATTGAAAAACATCGTCACAAAAGTGTATATCTGAAATTGTGAACTAGCACCGAGATCCAAACATGTCCTTCTGTTGAACAACAGACAAACAGAAATTATGCCACTAGGAGTAACACAAATCATCATATAAATTCCCAAAAATCGGGAAAAGTATTCAGTACAGTTTGTGGTTGTAGCAGAAAATTTGACGCCCCTGATTGGAGCACCGACTACCCAAGACACAGAGCTATTACTGTAAAAAAAAAGAAAGTTCCTGACAGCCACTCCAAATCCTAAGTCAAGAATACATCTGGGCTGTTCCCTTGATTCTGTCCTGCACTGTAAATAAAAACCTGCCGTATTCGGCACGTTGTAATATTTCGATCATAAATTTTACCATCAAAGGTGCAGTATTTTGCCATTAATAGAGCATAAGCGGTTTACGTTATCACAACTAGATAAGGGATGGGACACTACATAAGAACTACTAACACTAAAGTAGGGGCCTGGCAGTAGTTTGTCATCTCATGTTGGTTTTGTTTCACTTTCTCATCACTCTGTGTAACACAAGTTGATTCAATATTAAACAAATGTCCTTGTGAAATGGATGGACTCCTATTTATGATGAGGAAACAATCAACAAAGGACTAAGATAGCAACAGAAACCCCAACCACCAGAAACCAATTTTGTCATACGCCATAAGAACAACAAACCTCCGACTGCCATATTTACTTTTCATGACAAAACAACACTCTGTCACCGAAAAGGACACCCCAGGTTCCACGGACCCATTCTGTAAGAACAATGATGCCAAAATCTAAGTGCCCATTTCAAAGATGGACACACAAAATGGATAAGGTCGACACACTCACTGCTGTACTGATCTTGGTCCACTCAGCCGGCACTCACACCATTCCGCCAACCTCTGCTACAACAGCCAAGGTCAAGAAGCACTGGCGCCCCACAGTATCCGCGACAGGATCAAGTGAAGAATGGTCTTATTTCCTCAGTCCCTGACATGCTTACATCATAGAGACAAAGTTACACCAACAAGCCTGTCAACTAGGTGATGTCCGCAATAAAGAAACTCCCTGTCAGAGAGGAAAATACAATGGTTGCACACATCCAACTCCACTGAATTAAAAAAAAAGTAAATTAAGTAAAAAATAAATAAGAACAATAATTAAATAAATAAATAAATAAATAAATAAAAACTCCACCAAATGCCCCAGGACAGGGGTGAGACGATATTCAGTTTCGGTCCTGCTTGCTGAGTCAGGCTACCATTTGCAAATTCTTCATCAAATGCCCCAACTGCAACAATGACGTGACTTACAGTGAGAACATCATCTGTGAATTTTTTTTCTGTCCATTATTTGTCCAGGAATTTTTTTCTGGATGGCATCCTCTGCACAATTTTTTTTTTCTTTTCAGAAATATTCATATTATTTCCTATGCATCTTTATCTTGAACACCACATATTACATTCTGCACGTGTCATTTTTTCCATGCAGTTCCATGTGACTTTTTTTTATTAATAATAGCAAAGGCAAGATAATCAAAGAAGAGTAGGAGATCGGCTTACTTGTTCACTAGAGCCATTAAGTTTTTCAAAAGATTTTTTTCGTACATGTAGTCTCAGACGTCATGACTATATTGTCATTTACAATGCAGTATTGGTGTAGAAATTCAGACATTCCAAAGTACAGTGCAGGCCAGAATTAAGCGAACCAAAACATACGCCTAAAACGCGTCTGCTGCGGACGCGTATACGCGTCTAAAAATCTGCAGATGCGCGTCTAGTCAGACGCATTAGTATGTATGAGCTAACTCATTGTTTTCGTATTGTTGATCTTTCATTGTTTTTTTGAATTGCCTGGGAAAAGCCTTTCAGAAGGGTTTGACAAAACTATGACTACACTTGCCGACTTTCTTAATTGAAGAACCGGCTCAGCGCAAGAACTCCATGTTGTTGAGCGCATAGAAGGAACTTAAAAAAGAACTTGCCGCGAGGCTTACTGTATTTTGCGAAACGAAACGAAATAATGAATAAATCTGTAGAATTGAAGATATCAAGACTACAACAGTCAGACCTCTGTGTGTGACAAGCTAAAAGAGGAATAAAACGCCGGAAGTGCAGAGTTTCTAAATTCAAAGATCTGTACTTTGCGAAACGAGCTCCGCGTAGACCGTGAAATTAAAGGATTTAACTTGTTTATTTCTAAACGCTATTCTTATTTATTCCTTGCCGCAATGATGATTCGGTAGGTAGTTCGAGAATTATAGAGTATTTGTGGGTAAATCATATAGAATAAACAAATAAATTACGACCCGGAATAAAATCAGTAAATCCACCAAATGATTTTAAACAGACTTCGCTTCTCTAGCGCGCTTCGGTTCAGATTTGCTGACTTACCATGAACTTTCCCTCATTCTACCTCAAGCATTTACTATCTCCAGCTGCAAAATGTAATCGTTCAGTTCACTTTAAAGATCCAAGGCAATTCCGTTGGTTAAAGGCTTAGGGTTAAATAGGAAACTTCAGTTTTGCAAAATTTTATTCGGGTCCAGTGTGAGCGATAAGATCGATTCCCCGAAACAAACATAAACACTGAGAGTCTCCTGAGTACCGCAACGCTTGACGCATTCCTATATTTGCGTTCACTTGGATAAAGCCATAAAAGCAACTTTTACAAGATTGAAAGCTTCTTGTAATGTTATAAAACACTGACAGAAGCCGTTGTTTCGACGATTATGTATAGAAAGAAATTGCCACGCTGAAAACATCGGGAAGATTTCAGTCACGTGCTAGGCAACCAAATTCCTGCACGTGTATCAAGTATCATTCGGCAACAACACGATGTACGGAGGTTCTTGGAAGGAAAACTGGATGCTTTTTTATTCAATCAACACGGGAGCCAGGATGCCTTCCCAATTATAGCCAACTTGTGCCATTTTCATCCCTTCGAAAAAACCTCGAAACGCTCTCTTTTGAGTCACAATGTGCGTGTGTAATTTTTAAAATAACTTTAACTCGAAACACTCAACTATTATATTACATTCACGAGTTCGCGCCCGTTCGCGCACAGAGAGCTTTGATTTCGAACAAGAAGTATTCAACTAATTAGCTTAGATTTATCTTTTCTATAACATACGCTGAATATTCAATATCGCAGCAATATCGGCTAGGAGTTGTTTTTAAAGTCGCCAGTTTCTACGAAGCGGATAAGATTCGAAATATGATAGCTGTCGCTGGCTGATTACATAAAATGCTAATTTTGTGTTTCTCGCTAAGCTGTTGAATTCTTTTGTTTTATTTGACAATACCACACAAAGAGAACTTACGTCGATGAATAACAATGGCAAAAACGCGCACATTTAGACGCGTCTAAAAATACGTGCATACGCGTTTTTGCTGCGTATAAAACGCGTCTGCGTAGTTCGCTTAATTCTGGCCTGCACTGTATGCTTGACTTTCCCCAAAGTCAGAAAATTCAGCCATTCCTAGTGCAAGAGACAAATAGCATTTGCATTGACAGTGGATCATTTTAAGTTCCATTCAAAATATCATTGTTTCCCTTATTTTTTGCAAATGTTTCATTTACCTTTTATTTTGCTTATCTGCATATGTAGCAAGGTTGTTTGATATATATTTTAGTCAGATAAGGGCATTCAACTAAAGTTTTATTTACATTTTAAACTGTTAATTAAGATTACATAATTATATTTAATATGCATAAAAAATTACAAAAAGTTTAGAAAGAAATATTGATGATCCTTTAAATAATCTAAAATAATCTTGTTTATTCCT
Source organism: Pavona decussata (assembly GCF_977016875.1). NCBI lineage: Eukaryota > Metazoa > Cnidaria > Anthozoa > Scleractinia > Agariciidae > Pavona > Pavona decussata. The sequence continues at coordinate 381,919 of NW_028145523.1, forward strand.
GTTAATTTTGCTGTGAATAGCCTCTATCTCTAGTTGTTTCCTAGAACGAATGGTGTGGCGTGTCATGCGTGACGCCCCAGCTAGTGTGACATTCACTGCTATACCACTGGACACCATGTCCACCCCAGCCAAGTAACCACTCACAGCCTTGAGCATTGCGTTGCTTAACACAGCCTTGTAGCTTGCTTTGTCATTAAAAGTTTTTTTCTTTAGTTCTTGAACTAGCTGTGATATTATTCGCACAACAAACATGACAAATGGATATGGAAAAGTTGTATTTCTTGTTTTCTTGAATTATTAAATCTCTCAGTTTAGCTGAAGGAAGATTTCTTTGTCTTTTTTATTTTTTGTTTCAACTCCTTCTGCAGGAATTTTCTTTTCTTCAGATCTGGTTTGCATTAATTTTCTTCCAGGCATCTTTGCTTACACAATTTTTTCCCCCACATCCCCCATCACTTTTCTAATAGTCCATCCCAAAATATTTGCTGTCCGTAGTCAACAAATATCCTTTTTTTGCCATTCAACATCCTTTATTAAACACACAAACTTAGGAGACTGGGCACGATGCGGAGCTGAAAGGACGCAAACTTCGAGTCTCCATTAAATTCGATTGCGTCAGTGACCCATACTTCTCATAACCTCATTTTAATAGGCCTTTTTTTTTTTTTTTCTAATCAACTCTTCAATTGAGGAGCTATGGGCCCGAAGAAAAGTCCAAAGAAAAGTGGTGAAAAAAATCAAGCTAGACCAAGTAGCTTAACAGGAGGTGAGCAAAATGACGATGGCAAAGTCAGTTTGTACCTCGAACTCTTCAATGAAATCAGGAAGTTACAAGAAGGTGACCAGGCCCCAGTTGTTCAAAGGCCGGATAACTTTATCCAGTGGATAAGTCACTATCTGACAGTTTCAATCTGTGCAAAGATTTCAGTATTTCCTCTAGTAGAACCGAATATGTGCACTCTTACCACTGCTTAGTTGGGGAGTGTACGAAAACCTTGGAAAACATTTAACGTGAAGTATATTTTAGACGCTGAAGAGTTCCTTATCCAGCAGATAAAGTTATCCGGCCTTTGAACAACTGGGGCCAGGCTAAAACTGTCCAGATTAAAGACCTGCAGAATAAGCTAGACAAAGCCTTAGACGAGATTTCCTCACTTCGCTCTGAAGTTAAAGATCTTGAAGCCTCTGTTGAATATACTCAAAATCAACAGGATGAAGCGAAGGAAAGGATCATCAAATGCGAAGACGCACAGTGCAGGCAAGAGGACTAGCTTGTCAGGCAGAGTATATACAGCAGGTGTTGTAATCTTTTATTTCATGGCATTCCCAAAACTGAGGGGGAAGATTGCTTGAAGCTAGTCAAGTACGCCTTGGCGCCTAATCTGAAATTGGAGAAAGGAAAAGCAAATTCAATTATGTCTTCTGGTACCCACCGCCTTGGAAGGAAAAAAAGATCTGGAGACCTGCCCAAACCAAAACCTATCATTGCTCGTTTCACATGCAGAGCCGACAGAGACCTTGCCTGGCGGCAACACTCTAATCTCAAGGACTCGATGGTAAAGATTGCGGAAGATCTGCCTCTCAATGTTTGTGAAATTCGGAGGACGATTTTAATTCCAGCGCTTAAAAAAGTGAGGGAAAACGAAGGCACCAAGGCGACGATCATTGGTGATTGTTTATTAGTCCATGGTAAGAAGTATATGTCGAACCAAATCCCTATGAAGTGGAGGTCAGATGTAGATGGCAGTCATCTGGCGCAGAACTTTTCATCCCCTGCCATGTCAGAAGAAACAAGACAAGCTCAAGAGGTGTAGGTGAAATATGTATGAATCTGTAAATAGAGATTTAATTTATCTTCGCTTCTCGTTCCTTTACTTCTCTTTTTTTTTTTTACAGAGCCTCGAGCTAGTAAGCAATTAAGCTAAACACAGCTGAAGTCGAGGACTAGCGCTATACACTGTAGGAACAGCTTAGGACAATCAGTCACGGCTTTCTCTGTAAGTTACAAAATGTACTTTTCAGTAAAAATTAATTTTACTGCTCACCAGTAATCCTTTTTGAGGCGACTTAATGTAAGTAGCTTTTTGTTGAACGTCTTCGTTGCAGAACGGTTGCAATCTTGCGAGTAACTGTTTTCCAAATCCCTGCCTTCATGATGGCAAGTGCAGGGAGGTACATTCTGGCAGTTTTTCATGTGATTGTGAAAGGACATTTCATGGTGGGCGGTGCCAAAAGCCCATATATCAAAGACCTGCCAGGAGTACAAGAATCTCGGGCTCAGCGAGGACGCTTACTGTAGAGTGGACCCCGACGCTGAAGGTCCGGTTGCAACATGACTGATCAAAATTATGCAGTAGCAATCATCAGTTACGACAAAGCAGGACCACAGAAAGTTTCATCTGCCAAGTTTTTCCCTTCATATGGTTATTACCACAAGCTGAAGTACTCAGTCAAGATGGAGCTGATCAGGGCTTTGATAGCACAGAGCGGGCGGTGCCGTCAGTTTGTGAACTTTAAGTGTCTTGCTTCCAAACTTCTTCCACCTCCTGACCAAGAACGCGTGCGCTGGAAAGGGCCTGGACTCGGCTCACTTATATCGGACCACTGGCCAGGTGCGCCTGCGGGTAGCAATGAGTGCGCATGTGCAGTAAATGGGACCTGTGCAGACCCCAGTTTGTCTTGCAACTGCGACATTGGAGACAATGTGATTGCCTGTCGTCTCCTGTCCTTAAGCCATTAATTTCTCGCGTGTCAATTGACAGGCCGTACTGCCTCCGATCAGGCGAACGTGTTCCGGTGCGCTTTGTCCCCAAGACAAAGCGGTTCGCAGATTTCTGCACCTTTAAGTATCAAGACCAGTTGTAATCCTTTTCTCTGTTATGTTTTCTCTGTTATTTGTGCTCTAATCATATTTATATAATTATTTATCTGAATGTTTTTATACCGTAGTGTCTTGTACTATTGTAACTGACCATCCTTGTAATTCAGCCTTTTAGGCTGCGAGAGGGATCCCAATAAACTATTATTATTATTATTATTATTATTATTATTATTATTATTATTATTATTATTATTATTTTTATTATTATTATTATTAATACATGAAGAGCGAACGAAGGTAATGAGGTTTTTCCAAATTTTATATGTTCTCCTTTTCAAGCATGTCTTGCATTGGTGGGTAACCTTTCATGAAAAGAATTCATTTCAAGTTTTCTCCAGGTTTCTTTTAAATAATTAAAGAGGCACACACTATTATTTTAAATTTACGTTGTTCATTCATACCTTCTGTAAATATGTCTTTGATTTAACTGATCAGTGTATGACGTGCGAACCGAGAACTATTAACTACTGATCAGTACAGCTCATCTATCTCCCATTTCAAAACAAAATTTTGATGTAATGGATTTGGGAAAGGATGAAAAAAAAAGCGCAAGCTTACAGTGCAAAGTAATCTCGAGAGTCACCTTGCATGCAGGGCTGCTTCGGTGTGCTGACGCAAGAACCGGCGCTTTCCCTACAACTGTATTTCTGTAAGCTAACCACCGCGCCTACTAGTTAGATTAGGCAGGCTACGTATTTATTTAGCGGCTAGGCAGATCAAGACATCCTTGTGGAATTGTTATTTTGATACATTGACTCTCATGTTTTTACTCAAGCGTTCTAATCAGTCACTACCAGTGACAAACTTCACACAATATCAGCAATTCAGCCAAATCCTGGAACGTATGGGGAGACAAATGAGGACGAAATAAATATTTAGTTTGAAAATATACCATCACATTTATTTCAAATATTAAGTTATTACTCGTCACACAGTAACAGAGCCTAGTTGGATAAAATTCACTTACTGGAGGACTCACAAGTATGTGTTAACTGCCAACCTTTTGACCTCTTTCTAACCCATGACAAGTGTGAGGTCGCACTTGCAGTTTTGAATCCAACAGAGATCGTACTGCGAGGGTATTACACGGAATTGTAACTTGTGAATTAATTTAAACATTGGCTATTTACACAACTTCTCGACGGATTTGACACAGCAGTGAAAATTTTTTTTGACAGGCATCGATGTAGTTCTTTATGATGGTTAACGAACCAAAATCAGATCAACTTGAATGTACCAAAAATATCGTTTCTGTCACTTCCAGTCTTTTTTCAATTGAGCTTTGCTTTACAGAAAGACCGGCTTTTAGCTCCAAGAACTTATTTTTGTTGAATCGTTGGTTTATTGTTGACAAAACCGCTGTAAAACAGGGTAAATATTATGTAACTTTAATGCAGAAGGCATTCATGTTGCTATTACAAAGACATGTAGACATTGGCTTCCTGTGAAGCGCTTAACTGATTTCGAACGGTTAGGTTCAGTAAAGCGAAGTTTCACAACTTACTTCAGTGCGTTTACACCTGAAAAAATTTTGATTTTTTGTTCACATCTCTCGATGAAAGGGAAACAACTGTTTATTGAAAAGGCTTAGCGAGTAGCGGGTCTTGTTGTTTGTTGAAATGGAAACCTTTCAACAAACATTGTGTCAGTTGTCAAGATTACAATAACGTCACTTTTATTTCCATGCCAAATTTCACGGAAAAAAAAAATTAAACTCAAATTAACAGCTAACACCGATTATTTAAACTGCCCAATGAAACATCGCACCAACGGCTCTTTTCAGAGCCACAAAATAAAGAAAAGCCATAGCCAACAACACCTTTTATGTGAACATGCTTTGTTGTTATTTCGTAAGACTTGCTTTCTCTGACAGAAAACTAATAGCATTCAATTTTAACACTTCTTTTTTCAAATAGCGCATAAAACCACCTCTCACCTTCGCAAAACGTGCATAGCAATAAGATACCTTGCCTTCGAAGGCAAGATTTCTCAGTGTCTCAGCTAAATTTTTCATTACTGGGGACAAGATTGTGGAGATTGTGGAGAGAAAAATAATTATTTGATATGGCAAGGAACATTTTCACAGTTATCTAGCTGCTAGTCATTTCCTTATATATAAAATATATTCATAGTGAAGTATAACACAGAAAATACAACTATTGTATGTTCTATGTGTTAAGTCTGTAATATATAAGAATTTGAAAGTTTTTGAAAATAGAAAGGAATGTGAAATAAAGTTGTTGTTGTTGTTGTCGCTTCGATCATGGGTTACGCAGCATCTAGTCAAATATGGCCTGAGTTTAAGCTGCTTTCAGCTTCTTGTTAATTATAGTCTTAGCATTAATTATTTATAGTCTTAAATAGCTGGTACACGTACTGTAATTGCTAAAAGGCCATAGTTAACACTGAGAGAGAAGATACCATTTGGAAAGATAAAACATATGTAACCTAACCTGTTTCATGTTAATGGGATTGCTTATATGCACCTAATATGGAAGGAAAAATAAATATACAGTGATAATGATTAGTAAATCAGGCAAGAAACTGACTAGCAGTCAAGTCAGCAGCAAATTAATACTGACTGTACTGCTTTTACTAATTGCCAAATTTTTTTTATCATCTTTGATAAAAAGACATCATCGACTGCATGTGCATGTAAGGTAAAACCAAGTTTAAAAAATTTAATCTAATATGCATAGGCATGTTCAACTTGCTTCATACCTTTTCTAGTGTCCTTAGCTGTGCTGCCACCATCACTGTTATGTGCGTATGTCTTCATCTAATGATGCATACTCTACTTCCATAACCCCAGTACTACTGGTGCCTGGAAAGTGAAGTATGCATGTGTGACAGTTAAACAATGTTGGAACACCTACCCACTTCTTCTCTGAAAGTTATGATCCTTGATAAAAAAATAAGTTTGATGAATTAATGCAAATAAAATGACAACTCACCAGCCAAGGCAGCATCTGAAGCTGTGTTGGTGGCATTTTCTTGTGACTCACTTTGAGGCCTTTCCAAGAACTTTTTTAACCCAAACCTAAATGAATATAATTTCAATATAATAATTATATTAGTTAATTGATTCATCAACCCATAACGCACCGTGCCGGCCAAAACCGGCCGTGATTTTGGTCATCCTTGCGCTCTGCCCGCGTTCGGGTCCTACCCCTCCCTAGAAGAGATTTTTTGTCCCCTATTGTTCTCATTGCCTTCAGAAAGGACTGACCAATCAGAATCCACTTACTGCGCATATATTTTTAGGTCTTAGGGGGGCCCAGACAAAAGAGCTTTTTGTCTTTAGAAGCAGTGTCCAATTTCAATTTTTTTTCCCTCGTGGGCCGCACGGCTTAATTTTTTAGGCGCCGATTTTCGCGTTTTCCAAAGGAAAACATCTTTTCGAAATGGTAAATCGAAAGAAGAACTGCTAAGGAATACTCGACAGTTTCGACAGCAAAAATCCGAGAAATAACGGCGAAGAAATTGCGCTTCGAGTACAAATTGTTGCTTTATCCAGGCAACGAGCTAGTGGACAGGTCAAATCATTATTCAGGCAACGGACTTTCTGCGAAAATTTAGAGTACTTCTGGGAATTCAACAGCCAAAAAATTACAGGTTTGATTGTGAATTTGTACTGAAATACTATTCTAATTGACCGCTTCTTTGTACTCTGAACAGTTTTTGCGAAATATTCGAAAAACGTGCCCCGCACGGTCGATAAATTCGCTTCGAGTTGGAGTTGTTGTTCCTTCAAATCGCTTGCGCGTCGCTTGTCTCGCATTTATAATTATACGCGTTTCTGAATAAATTTTTCGTTTAGGAAAGCTTTCTGTGTGTTTTTCTTTCTGTTTTCATTGAGAAAACGTGACAACTGTGTAATCTTGCGTAAACAAACACATGCTCTCGAGACGGATCAGATTTCATCCATGTGACGCGCGGATCAAATTTCATCGAAATTTCGGAAATTTTTACCTTCAAGTCTGTTTTTTGGAAAATTTTGAATTGGCAACTAGTGTATTTTATTCCATAATTAGTAATTTTAACTATCTTAGACTAAAGGGGTGTTGTTTTTTTTTGCCCTGAAAGTTACGTATTTTTACTGCACATGGGGTAGGAAATAACCACTTTGCCAATTTTGAAAAACCTCTGGAAACGGCTGGTGTGTAATAAGTTAATTCATTAATTCTTAGACCAAATGTAGGTCAGCAACCTTTTTTACTTATTTATTTATTTATTTAATTTTTTTTTTTTTGGGGGGGGGGGGGGATTTCTTAAATGGTAACTTGTTTTCAAACCGCCTCTCACCTTGTCTGCTCCAGATTTAAAAGGCAAGGTTGCCTACAAAAGATAAAGAAAACATGAACATGTATGGAACCAATATTTACAAAATCTGAATCACAGTTTATGAAGTTTCATGAGCAAGGTTCTTTTAAGTGCCTCATTAGCAAGCAAGGAAAATTCACTGATGTTACATGTTCAAATAACATTACCTAAAAGCAAAGTGGAAAGCAATCCAGTCCTGGGATTTAGAGAAGCCAGATCCCTCTGAAAATCAGGTTTTTATAGCATGGCATATATTGCTTCTCACTCCATCACAGGTCAGGTCACCCAACAGCATTGTCAGGTTGCCAAAACTATATTATTATTTAAAAATTAATTTTCTTGGTACTGTCTATTTATACTCCCAGATGGAAAGAGGCACTGTTGTATTGATACATTACATTACATACATATTATAGTAATTTGATGTCAATATTATTGTACAATTTTTCTTGTTATTAATTTTGTGGAAGAAATATACTTACAGATTGAGGTTGTTCCATAATTTATCATTCTGGGAATCAGAAAGGCTGCGTTCTCCTTAGTACTTTTTTTCTGAAAGCGAAAGAATGAAAATTAAAAGTTCCAGAATGACTTTACCTAAATTAACAAGTAAATAAAGAGCTCTGGCAGGCAGTTTCAGAAATAAACAGGTAAGTTTTCAAAAAAAAAAGCTTTAGCCAGTGTAACATTCTACATGTAGCACCCAAACCATCTAAACAATGAGAACTACATGTACAATGTACAGCAAGCAGCAAGTTTTGTCACATAAATGTACATGTTACTTTTACAGTGCGACATGCGTTACTGTGGCCCCCAAACAAACTTTTTTTACAAGTTAGCCATAATCATGTATCCTGATTGGCTAACTTGTAAAAAAAGTTTGTTGGGTGGCCACGGTAAGGCGCGTCACACTGTAAATCAAATTTTTGATACAGATCAGATTATACACCACATTATAAAAGAATGTCCGATTTTTCTTTTTAATTGATAGGAAACTTTATTCATTTAAAAATGCTTGTTTCTTAATTGTAGTGAGAAAATAATACAATATTTTAACTCATTGATGAACATTTCTTTTTAGCTTTTATTTGGAGGTCAAAAAGAAGACACTGTGCCTTTCCTTTGCTTGTTTTTGTTTTTTTGTTGCCTTTTGTGATGCTGGTGTTGGTTTCTTCTTTTGTTTGTTTGAGAAGAATCTACAACCTGGGTAATTATGACTAAACAAAATCAAAACCATAAATGCTTAAATCATACATGTCAATGCCCCCCCTAAAGACACTTCCATTTGTCAATACAAGGAAACAAACAAACAGCTAAATATTGAAAAATTCTAAATGACAACTTACCTGTACTTAGAAACCTGTGATTGGTCAAAATTTACATGTTTCCATTTCATTTAAGGGCACCTTACCCCCCACTCTCCCCTTCCCTTTCTTCTGAATTTTTTTCCATGAAAATTGTAATAGATGAATTTTGTTCGAGGCATGCACAGGAGACCTTCAAGGCAAGTACTGGTTCAAGGGCAGTTTCATTTTGGGCAAAAATTGTTTTCCATTTACTTTCTTTTGAACCAGTGCTACATGTAAACTGTATTACCTGGAGCAGACTTTCCATTTGAAGATTCTTCATTCGTCACAAATTTGTGACTCTTTTTGGGCATAGAAACCCTCTTTGCTGGAAGTTGTTCCCTCCATGGTTTAGCAAACTCATTTTCTCTCATAGAATTCAAATAGGATTTACTGTCTTTAAACAAAAAAAAAATCAAATCTCATGAGCAGTTTTACTTGTAACTGGGCTACAAGCACAAAAGTCATTGTACTTATACAAGTACTTATATTTAAATGAATTTGTAAATTGAATATTCACAGTATATTTGCACCCACCACTCAGTTTGAGAATCTCAGCAACACTGGTCTCTGCATCCCGTCTCCACAAAGCGTCAACAGCATTCCCTTCTGAGATGTCCTCAGGATTTTAACGGATTCAGCTTGCTTTTATCACTTGCCAACAATTGGGCTCTGGGTCTCCATTTCACTCAACAAGAGCAAATAATGGAGGTGCTGCTGTAATATCAAAAAAGAAAAAATGTAGTTAAGTCCAATAAATTAGTACAATAACAAGTCCAAACTTCAGGAATGAAGATCAAAAGTGATCCTGTATGAGTGAGTATACCAAATTTACAGCAATGTTTCACATACAGCTAAATTGTGCTGTGTCATGATTACAACCTGATCATCTAACTGCTTAGTTAAAAGTTGAAATAAAATTGATATCTCATATTAACCCAATAACGGCCAACCGGCCAAAACCGGCCGCGAATCCTCGCGGGCTCGCCCAAGGGTTTCTACCTCCCCTAGAAGGGATAATTTTGTCCTCTATTGTTCTAATTGTCTTTGGAAAAGACTGACCAATGTATTTTTAGCTCTTATGGGAGTCTAGACACAAAAAGGTTGTTGTTGTCCGAAAAATATCAGATTTCAGCCATCATGGCGGGCCACGCGCTTCAGGCTTAAATATTCAAGACGCCAATTTTGCGTTTTCAGAAGGAAAACACAACTTTTTGAAACGGTAAATTAAAAGAGGAACTTTTAAGGAATACTCGACAGTTTCAACAGCGGAAATCCAAGCATTAATGGCGGAGAAATTATGCTTCGGGGAAAATTTGTAGTTTTACCGAGGTGACGAGCTGGCGGACATCTCAAATCATTGTTTTCGCCGTGGACTTTCTTGGTGATGTTCGAGTGTTTCTCGCAATACAACTCACAAAGAATTACAGGTTTGATTGTGAATTTGTACTGAAATATAATTCTAATTAATCTATTCTTCGTATTCCGAACAGTTTTTTGCAAAAGTTTTGAAAAACGTGCTCCGCACGGGTCGATAAATTCGCTTCAGAATTGACTCACAATTGCTTCAAATCGCTTACCAGTCGGTCGCCTCGCGGCAAAAATTATACGCGTTTTCTTCTAAGACCAATACAAAGACTTATTTGAATAAATTTTTCATTTAGGAAAGCTTTATTGCCTGTTTTTCTTTCTATTTTCATTGATGAAACGTGACGACTGTCTAATCTTGCATAAACAAACACGTCTTCTCGAGAGCGGATCAAATTACTGCCATGTGGCGCAACGATCAAATTTCATCGAAATTTTCGAAATTTTTACCTTCAGGTTTGTTTTTCGAGTAATCTTTAATTTGCAGCTAAGGTATTTTATTTGACAATTAGAAATTCTAGCTATTCTAGACCAAAGGAGGGCTGTTTCTTTGACCCAGTAAGTTGTCTATTTTTACTGCACATTAGGTTAATAATTAACAATATGCTAATTTGTGAAGTAATTTTATTCGTGGAAAACACGTGGCCGTTATTGGGTTAATTGATCACATAACATGACAGAAATGTTGAGCCTAAAGACACTTAATCTGCTGTCATTTTGCAATTTGGTTGGAAAGAAACTCTCACAAAATTAGCAACATGATGCAACCTTTTTGAACTTTGATGCTGTAAGTGCATTTGATTATTTTGTGCAATACTGTCTAGATCATTTCATAATGCAGTTAAATGTAATTTAACTAAGTTAACAACAAAGAAAAGCTGGCATTCATTGGGCGGTCAGCGGCTCTTGGTAGGTAGCGCATGCCCAGAGCACTGCTTTGTGGTGGCATTTAAGCGTGGCAGTACAGTGCAGGCCAGAATTAAGCGAACCAAAACATACGCGTAAAACGCGTCTGCTGCGGACGCGTATACGCGTCTAAAAATCTGCAGATGCGCATCTAGTCAGACGCATTAGTATGTATGAGCTAGCTCATTGTTTTCGTATTGTTGATCTTTCATTGTTCTTTTGAATTGCCTGGGAAAAGCCTTTCAGAAGGGTTTGACAAAGTATGACTACACTTGTCGACTCTCTTGTAGAACCGGCTCAGCGTAAGAACAACTTCATGTTGTTGAGCGCATGGAAGAACTTAAAAAAAAAAACTTGCCGCGAGGCTTACTGTATTTTGCGAAACGAAACGAAATGATGAATAAAATCTGTAGAATTGAAGATATCAAGACTACAACAGTCAGACTTCTGTGTGTGACAAGCTAAAAGAATAATAAAACGCCGGGAATGCAGTGTTTCGAAATTTAAAGATCTGTACTTTGCGAAACGAGCTCTGCGTACGTAGACCGTGAACTTTAAAGCTTTCATGCCAGCTCATTACAGCATAACTGTTTGGTAACAACTGCATTAAGCTGAGTGGAAGAAGGGTGCCCGGGAAGTCCCAGGGGCCTCCACTGTGACCAGCCGGCCGCTAGACAGTAATATGCTCCCATGGCTGGCAATCCCTGCAACCCAGCTATAAGCCCCCACACCCAGTCATCTGGACGCCCGTCACACCGCGTAAGCAGTAGAAAAGGGAAAACAAGAGGAGAGGGAGGGAGGGGCAGAAAACCGAGACAATCCAACAAGAAACTCCACAAAACTGCTACGTACAGTGCAGGCCAGAATTAAGCGAACTACGCAGACGCGTTTTATACGCAGCAAAAACGCGCATGCGCGTATTTTTAGATGCGTCTAAATGTGCGCGTTTTTTCCATTGTTATTCATCGCCGTAAGTTCTCTTTGTGTGGTATTGTCAAACAAAATAAAAGACTTCAACGGGTTAACGACAAACACAAAATTAGCATTTTATGAAATCAGCGAGCGACAACTATCATATTTCGAATCTTATCCGCTTCGTATATACTGGCGGCTTTAAAAACAACTCCCAGCCGATATTGAATATTCACCGTATGTCATAGAAAATATAAATCTAAGCTAATTAGTCGAATACTACTTGTTCGAAATCAAAGCGCTCTGTGCGCGAACTCGTGAATGATAGGTGAGTGTTTCGAGTTATGCCTTCAGTTATTTTAAAAATTACACGCACATTGTGACTCGAAAGAGAGCGTCTCGAGGTTTCTTCGGAGGGGTGAAAATGGCACAAGTTGGCTATAATTGGAAAAGCACTGTGGCTCCCGTGTTGATTGAATAAATTATTAAAAAAGCATCCAGTTTTCCTTACAAGAACCTCCGTGCATCGCGTTCTTGTCGAATGAAACTTGATACATGTGCAGGAATTTGGTTGCCTAGCACGTGACTGAAATCTTCCGATGTTATCGGCGTGGCAATTTCTTTCTACGTCGAAACGACGGCTTCTGTCAGTGTTTTACAACATTAGAAGAAGCTTTCAATCTTGCAAAAGTTACTATTATGGCTTTATCCAAGTGAACGTAAATATAGGAATGCATCAAGCGTTGCGATACTCAGTAGACTCTCAGTGTTTTGTTCCAGGGAATCGATCTTATCGCTGAGACTAGACCCGAATGAAATTTTGCAAAATTGAAGTTTCCTATTTTACCTTAAGCCTTTAACCAACGGAATTGCCTTGGATCTTTAAAGTCAACTGAACGATTACATTTTGCGGCTGGAGATAGTAAATGCTTGAGGTAGAATGAGGGAAAGTTCACGGTAAGTAAGCAAATCTGAACCGAAGCGCGCGAGAGGAGCGAAGTCTGTTGAAAATCGTTTGGTGGATTGACTGATTTTATTCCGGGTCGTAATTTATTTGTTTACTCTATATGATTTACCCGCAAATACTGTATTATTCTCGAACTACCCGAATCATCATTGCGGCAAGGAATAAATAAGAATAGCGTTTAGAAAGATAAACAAACAAGTTAAATCCTTTCACGGTCTACGTACGCAGAGCTCGTGTCGCAAAGTACAGATCTTTAAATTCTGCACTTTCGGCGTTTTATTCCTCTTTTACTTGTCACACACAGAAGTCTGACTGTTGCAGTCTTGATATCTTCAATTCTCATTTTTATTCTACAGATTTTATTCATCATTTCCTTTCGTTTTGCAAAATACAGTAAACCTCGGCGGCAATTTTTAATTGTAATTCTTCCATGCGCTCAACAACATAGAGTTTTTCTTGCGCTGAGCCGGTTCTACAAGAAAGTCGACAAGTGTAGTCATACTTTGTCAAACCCTTCTGAAACGCTTTTCCCAGGCGATTCAAAAGAACAAAGAAAGATCAACAATACGAAAACAATGAGCTGGCTCATACATACTAATGCGTCTGACTAGACGCGCATCTGCAGATTTTTAGACGCGTATACGCGTCCGCAGCAGACGCGTTTTACGCGTATGTTTTGGTTCGCTTAATTCTGGCCTGCACTGTAATAAGGCCTGGCATATAATCATGAATTAGGTGATCCAATCAATTAACTTTAATGGTCACCTACAGTAAAGTGGCGTTACAGCTGTAGGGATTAACATGAATTCTTATTTTTGACTATAATACCAAAAAATATTCTTAAAAAAAATTAATGTTCTCTTACATGTAATCAATTAAAGAAACAAGGCGGTAAGGTGGTACAAAATACATTTCAAATTTAAGTGCACATTTTCCCATATTTACTGATTTCTAGCATGTTCTTAAAATTTTGTTCTTTGTGAGCCTTGATGTTCTTACTAAAAAGGTTATTGTATTGTGTTAGATTGACTGGCTACAATGCACAAACGTAAGTTGTTAGTAAACGCAAGGCCATAAAGCAAGGGACTTTTCCAATTTGTGTCAAATAGTCTTCTGACATTGGTCCACGAGAAATAGAAGGGAGAAAAAGAGTTAAATAGCATTGGACTGCTGAAATGTTATGGTATTACATATCATTTGACTGATAGTTGCAGTTTTTACACAAAATGAATTTGAACCTACTGTTAACTTTAGGAACATTGTAATTTAGCCTCAATACAAAACAAGGCTGTTGCCTAAGAAAAATTTCAAGGAGCCAAAAAGGCCAAAAACCCCCAACATGTGAAGTGTTAGGTGTTGCTGCAAAAAATTTAGGAGTCCAGTGCATTTTCTTGCATTGAGAGCCCCAGGCTACCGGGCTCTTGTTAGGCAGCACCCTTGCAAAATAGAGCCTCATCTGGGTAAGCTCCTTTCCCAAAATAAAATCCTGTAGCTTTATGCCTTAAACAGAAATCATGAATAAATTATTTACATTGTAATGTGCTGTTACATTTGTAGGTCCCTTGAAGAGGGTTAAAAAGCTATATCAAAATGATCCCAGAATTCCAGTTCCAAGACAGACACTGTTTTGGAAAGCATCCCTTGCCAAAAGGTGCACTGATCACAAGGAAGAAAGAAACCCACTCAGCCCTACCACAGGCAAAGCTAATGAAGATATGTTGGCTGGAATGGAGACAAGTGATCAAGGATTGAAATCTGATAATTCTGAAGAAGAAGCCTCCATTTCACACTTGCACGAACATGAGCTAAAGGAGGAACTGGAAAATATTTCCAATGGTGGGTCAAGTTTCAAGTTTATTAATTTACAATACAATAGTGCTAGGATATAATAAACAGCATAATGAACAGCTGCCAAATCATGATTCAGAAGGAAGTGAATTGGAATGGAGTTACTCTCAGTCAGATACAGACTTGAGTACTGATTCATCTGATACTTCCTCTAGTGACAGTGAAAGGAGCGAAAGTGTTTCTGACGATGGAAATGAGGAAGGAGAGTTAGAGAGCAATAACTATTATAACCAGAACTGTAAATTTACCGCATTCTAGTTAGTTTTTAATTTAGCAGTGATCACAAAGCTTCTAATGATTTACTAGGCGTTATTAAAATGATTTGCCCAGGTTCTTCAGAATTAGGAGGTATGAAGTGTGATTACAGCTGTATTTATTTCAAGTTATTGATAATGTCAATTGCAATACAGTGTATGTGCCATTACTGTTCTGTTTGTCACAATGTTTTGAGACACCAGGATATTCAGGTCTTAGCTACAGGGGGAGGAATCGTTTTCACAAGCTTCACGGCAAGCTTTTCGGGCTGGGACGCTTGTGGGGTTTTAAACGGGCAAGGTCACGGCCTTTGATCATTTCCTGTGTACTTTCAGCCACCAAAATTTTATTGTTTTCTTTCAAATGAAGTATGTGCAATCGCCGCATGAGGCTCACTAGTTATTGTTAAAGCGGTGCACAACTAAAACTTCAGTAAATTATCTAGGTTGTATCAATGGTAGTAAGTAATTTAAAGTTTATTTCGTGAGCAAAGACGTTAAAATAAAATTTGTTTCACCATATTGTCATAATCCAGCATGATATTTTTAGGGAAAGCAAGGTGCCAGTCAACATGCTGAGCATGATCCCATGGAAAATTCGTAACACTCAATGAAAGACTAAGATACACTCTAAGATGAAACAAATGTAGCTAAATATAACCAAATTGAAATGTTTAAAGATCTCTAATCCTCCAAAAATATTCTGAGACAATTCCACAAAGAAAGCTTGCATTTACAGTGCAACTACTATTACCGGGGTCACTTAAAACTGGCCAATCAGATCACATTATGATACGAACAGTGAATAATTCCAAAATTTTTGGTTTTAACTGTTGTTTTCCATCTCCTCGTGATTGGTTCTGTCGGCTTTGGTTAAAATTCATTGTTCTTGTACTGCAATCTGATTGGCCAGTTTTGTTTAAGTGACCCCGGTGCCAGTAGTCGCACTGTAAACCTGGTCAGAGTCTCTTCCCGTGCGAATAAATGTGTGAGATTACAACCAAACATATGCCGGCTTATAAAATATGATTTCAAAGCGCGCTGCCCCAAGTTTTTGGCTATAAAATGACTCTACTCCTTACAGTCAACAAAGAAAAGTGTAAAAACATAGTAAGCTAAATCCGTCAATGTTCACATTGCCAGATTTGTATAATTATAGTCTGAATCCTGTTTTCAATCCTGGCAATTCCAACATCCACCAAACACTGACCAAATTGCCCATTAAAACTGAAGCTTTCACGAAGTAAATTAAGTAAGTTAATCTTTAAAAATCAAGAGGCATTCTATGAATCCTTATTGAAGTAAAACAACCATTATTGCAAATAAGTATACAAGGATGGAGAAGGTGAAGAACAATATGAATCTCAGGCTGATCTCTGAGACAGCTATGAAAAATTTAGGCTAAACTCTTTCAAAAGCATTAGCGCCGCAGGAAGGTACGCACGCCAGACCTTTTCCCGCTCTGCGGATTGCCCGGATCATCGCAATACATTTTGACGCGGTTTAGTTTTGTGGTTTTGCAGTCACCTTGTTTCTCGTGCAAAGAGAAAAGGGCATCGGCAAAATTTGAAACCGAAAAATAACATTTTGTAACCAAAAACTAGTGTAGAACTGCAATCTGCCTGAACTACGTTCCCACGTAAACAAAATAAAAAAATAAAAAACCGATGCGGTCACATTAAACGTCGACGAGGCTTTCGATCATCCGCATTTATTCCATGTTTATTCTAATTCCTTTAAACTGGTCAAAATGAAAACGCAGCATTTATGCAAACCAGCTAAATGGAGGAAACCTCCGACGACGTTTGCAGCCAGCAAGTTTGAGAGGAGGCTAGAGTTCGTTTCGTTTCCAAACATCGAAAGAAATCGCCTCAAATCATATTTCAGGAGAGCGAACGCACGCGCCAGCGTGGCAACATTACAAGCTGAAATTCTACTCACCATGAATGAAAAACTGTCTTAATGAATCCCCAAAAGTAATACTGGTGGTTATACATCCAGGAAGTTGTACAAAAGCTCCGTTTTGGGCAGTTTTGAGGACAGTGTAGGATCATATGCACGACTGAAATCCTCTTGGTAGTTTTCAGTCAGAAACCTCAATATGGGAACGAGGCAAGAATCTGGGACATAACGTTCGTTCCTAGTCTCCTCTCGTCTCCTCTTCCATCTTCGAGCAAATCAATTTCGTTCAATTGTTTGGCTTATCTAGGAAGATCGAAGGAGAGTCTGCTTGCAGGGTATTTTTTTGCACATTTCGCTATCAATTTACCTTTGCTCGGAAAGAACTGACTACATGTATTGCAGAATAGAACTTTGTGTGCAACTTCGATTAAGTTTCTTGGGTAAAAGCTATTAATAAAAACTGAATCGTTGTATAATGCAATTCGAGGGATTTGATTGGCTTAGCGGCCATGGTATATGTACAATTATACCATGGCCGAGAAATAGCGACCATTAAATTGTCTGCTGGTTATGCTTGCAGAGCGAAATCAGTAAGATCTAGCAATATTTCTTGATTGTTTTTAATAAAACAATTATTCCACTAGCGCTTGTTGGATATGAGGTGATTATAGCCAACTCGGCGCTACGCGCCTCGTTGGCTATCTATCATCTCATATCCAACGCGTGCTCGTGGAATAATTGTTAATTAGCCTACCGTACGCGACCCGGTTAGTCGGAGACGGGTCGAGCTGACCCAAAGTAAGGTAGTGCAAGAGGTGCAAGGGTAAGCAGGGGTTAGGGGGGTACAAAATGACGTGTTAACATGACAGGGGGAGAAACCCTATATGGCCAATACGTGGGCGTGCCACTGGATATGGCATGGTTTTACCCCCTCTGCCCTGAACAGGGTATATAATTTAAATCGAGTCTGTCCTAATCCGGTCTGGACCCGTCCTAGACATGGCTGCAACACTGACGTCGCATGAGTATTTAGAAATCCAAGATCGGAGACGTTTATCTGTATCTATTTAGCAGGTCAGATTTTAGCGACATTGTTTTCAGTATCTAAAAATTAAAGGGGAATTAAAATAGAGGTCGCTGTCCTACCCAGGGTAAGTATTTAAGGTTCTTTTTCTACCTAAACAGTCACTAGCGGTACCCCTATACCCCCTACCCCCGGGTATCTTACTACCGACGAACCTCCCGTCAGCGACCGCCCAAAATGTCAAGACTGAGTGGTCGCTTACGGGAGGTGGTCGCATACGAGACGTCAGACCATAGGGGGTCTAAAGTTTTCATCGTTTACAGTGGAACCTCGATTTGACGAAGTCGCTGGGGACTGGCCAAATTTGTTCGTTAAATCGAGGGTTCGTTATATCGAAAACCTCGATATAACGAACTTGAGGGGAAACGACTAAAATGTTCGTTATATCGAGGTCATAGTTAATGATTGATTTTCAACACAGGTGACTTCTGTCACGCAATTCAATGCAATTTCGTCACCCAGAAGTGCCGCGTTTTGAGATGCAATTCATTAAGCATGGTGGCTTTCAGTAGCAATTATTTTCACTTTTGAGCAGACGCGCAGCTTTTGCTCACAAAAAACGACAATTTCAGAGTGTTGATCTGTTCAGCGTTTATCGTCTTTATCTTCTGTCGCGTGTTGACATTGTATTTCGTTATATCGAGGTAGATTTTACGTTTGGGCTTCCGTATTATGTTCGTTATATCGAAGAATTCGTTATATCGAGGTTCGTTATATCAAGGTTCTATTCCATACATTTAACTGTAACTTTGGCCGGGACATAGAATATCGTTCGTTATATCGAGGACTTCGTTAAATAGAGGTTCGTTAAATCGAGGTTCCACTGTAATAGCATATGGTAATATTATCCCATGCGCCAATTCTCATTCAACGTAGGTGTCAAGAAGAAGCAGAACCTTAAGTAGAACTTTTTGCCGTTTCACCTTAAAATTGTGTTTAATTTGATAGTTTTCTCTGAGAGCCAACCAGCTCGAAACAAGTGTCACGGTTGCATTTTGATTCTCGGTTTGGTCTCTATCCAGGGGCACCCAACGACAGTTTTCTCTCAGATCCTTTGAAACGCTATTTTAGGCTATCTGGAGTGGCTTTAAAGCTCTATAGGTTCATTTTAGGCAGCGCTATAATATTGTAATCTGTTCGGTCATTCTAGGGGAATTTGAGTCTTTTCGAAATTACTAGGTCATCGTTTGTCCCTTTCCCGAAAACCTTAAGTCTTATTTCCTTTCCGAAAATCTTAGCTGACCTTTTTTCGGTACTCGAAACGACATTTTTGTCAATCCGAAAACCCCAGGCCTTAAATTTCCCATATCACGAAAGTTCGAGGTGAAAATTCCCTTTAGAAAATTGTAGGGAATTAAGGGCCTTCCGAACAGATACTTTACCGAAACGATCCGTCGGGTGCCCCTGTCTATCGTGTCGCTGTCGTGTTAAGTTTTCTACGCAGTTAGATCAGCCTTGCAGTTATTTCAGTTACTCTTGATCAAGAAGGCATTTCAACAATCTATGTCGTTATAAATGTCGGTAATATTCCTGCCGCTGTATTCTGCACAAGAAAAAATGTCAACGAGTTTAAGCTGTAAGCCAGTTTTTAAGTATTATAAATTTAAGTTAATCTTAAAAGCAGCCGGGTGCTTGGAAAAAAAGCGGCCTAATTTGGTTCACGCGAGGTCTTGTTTACTATTTTCATTGGCGAATTTTGAAAAATGAATTTTCCAATGTAATTTCCAATTCCGTCAAGTTTAAAACTTGACGGAAAACATGGGAGGGCTTCTGTAACACAAAACTTTCCTTCTAATGCAGACTGCACTAAAACCAATGATAAAAAAGGACACACACCGACCAGTCTAACGGTATGTATTTCTTTTTATTAATATCCTTGGTCTAAACACTTTGAACGCTTTCCTTTTCAATCGAAAAAACGGTCGTCCTGGTGGGACAACAAATGGAACAGTCATTCCTACTGGAAATTTTTCGAAAAAAGGGATAACGTATGACGTATTTCTCTCGTTTTTACTGAAATGAACGGAATAACACTCAACCATTTGCCTCATCACTCTTACGTACCCCGCTCCTTGGTGAGATAAGCGGTTTATTTCCCAAAATTGCTAGTGGAAACAACCGTTCCATTCGATTCCCCAACGAATCAACTGGGTTTTTTTTTAATACAAATGGAAAGCGCTCAAGAATTGTACTCCGGTTCCACTTGGCGAAAAATTATCACCGGTTTTTCCATACAAAAGGAAAGCGCTCTTTGCCTCGACCACTTTGTGCGGCAATTGCATCCTACTTACAAAAGGAATCTACTGTATTTCAAATGGGCAACGTAGCTTTGTACTTCAGAACTTTACACCGTCGTGATCAGCGGAAAATATGTGAATGAAATACCCACACGAGGGAATGAAAATCCAAAACTAAAATTTGTGTAATTTATAGCAAACAAAACGTTCGCAAAAACAAAACGTTCTATAAACGTTCGCAGACTTTTACAAAAAAAGTCGAGCTGTTTTTAGAAGCACCAAATCTTACACTGAAAGCACCGTATACTGTAACCACTTTTCGTTCAATTGTTTATGCCTTTGGTCTTTTGTTGTCTCCAATGTCCCTACTATAACTGGAACTTTTCTACACCTTGGTAACAACCATTCCATCGGCAGTGATTTTTGATGAGTGAGCGGAGCTCGCTTGACTAATATCGCTTGCTGCGGCTCCGTGATCTGATTCACCATCATCGTCAAGGTATGAACCATGTTTAGAATCCTAATGGCAAACGCAATGATAACAGTTAGTCCTATTGTATTCTAAGCAGAACTGCGATCAGACATTACTTTCATTTTGGGAATCAATCATCCCTGCCAGAAACTCAAAGCGAAAATCAAGGTTTGGCAAGAGATGCAAAAGAATTTGTAAAAGAAGATAAGAACGCTGCAATCATTGTTGCAAAACGTCCACACAGCATTCTTTCAGTGAATTGCATTAAAAAGCTAAATTCACTTTAATGATGGACAGTTTATTATTATTATTATTATTATTATTATTATTATTATTATTATTCCTTGAAAATATTATCTTTTTTAATCGAAATGAAATGTAAATAGGTTTTTAATAGCTCTTTTTTATATACTTTAACTTGTAAATAGCAATTTGTGTGGAATATTTTAATAAAGAATTATTATTATTATTTATTATTATTATTATTATTATTATTATTATTATTATTATTATTATTATTATTTACCTGTGATAAGTAGTAATCATCTTCATCCCAAATTCTGTCTTCCAATGAGCTGGATAAGATAAGGCAAAATAAGAAAAACAATTGGAGAACAAATTAAGACAATAAGTAAATGGCACTTGAATAATTTTGTATACTTGAGAGAGTAGGGGAGGCTTTTAATAGAGCTTTTACACTATTTACAACTATTTATTAATAGCCTTTTCCAAAAAATACCATAATATTCTCGACGTGCAGCTTCGCACTCTGGAAATTTGTATAAATTGCACTAATAACAAGTACGAAAGATTATTAACTCGACATGTTCTGAAAAGGATACAAGGAAATCAAAGCTTAGTCATGTCTAACTTCCAAAATGTCAAACACACAAATGCCATTTAGATCATATTTTGAGGAATTTGATGGCTGTTTTGACTGTTCACGTTAGTTTACAAATGCTTGCAAATTGACAGCAGAATGCTGATACACTTGCCAGATATAACAACAAAAGAGCTGCAATTTTTGCACAACTCTTGAATGCGAATCGGGAAGGCCTAATTTAGCGGTGGTTACTAGAATAAATACCCCCAAACAAGTTTGGCACCTTCTAATGTTTACACAATGTCGTATTCTTAATCCCCGTTGTCCTGACGTAGACGAGAAGAGAGGGCCATTTCTTTGGCAGAGGACACAACTTTTCGCAAATTTTAGAGCGATTGTAGGAGAAATTCAAAGCCAGCTTAAATTTTGGAAAATTTAAAACCCTTCTCTACGTTTTTTTTTTTTAATTGCAAAAAGTTACGTCATCATTCTAATCACAATTTGATAGTAACAATGAGAGTCACTACACTTGTTTTTGAGTTATAATCACTTCAAGCTAAAATGACGGTACTTTGTTAGCCAATAATTAGGCGTTTTGTTTGATACAGTTATTGTTGTATCAAGTGATAAGGAGTGGTAGTATTGATCCGTCAAATAGCAAGTGCTGGAAAGGTGGAAACCGGTGCCAGCCACCTTAAATTTTAAATACGTTTTCTGTTGTGTATACATCATAAGGTGTCCAGCCTTATAATTGCGTGAATGTAATGGTAATGGTAATGGTAATGCATTTATATACTGCATTTTCTATTTATATATATTCAAATGCGGTTTACATCAGCATATGTCCATGGCCACCTTGTCCTACCCTCGCAACCCATGAAATCACGAAACAGTACAAAGACCAGACCAGCACACCGGGAACTCCATGCCCTACTCTTTGCGATTAGTGTCTGGGTTTTTTAACGTCCCACAGGGTTATGAACATTGAAGTGTTGTGAGACGGGGCCTACGGTTTATCGTCCTTATCCGAGAGGACTAGAAAGTCTAACCATTCGTAGATGTCATTACAAAGGCAGCACTTTCTCCTCAGTTATTTAAAGACCCTGAGTGTTGGTCCGGGTCACGACCTCCCGCACGGTAGTCCGATGCTCAATCAACTGAGCTAACCAGTCGGCGGTGATTGTAGTTAACTTACTGTTCTTTCTTGGTCAATATATATTCCGAGCTGTACATTCCCGGGTCACTTCCATATGAACTCCCTGGGTGAGACCTCATTCTACAAATATATAACGAGTCATTTAAATATGCAATAATCCCATGGATAGTGTTTTATGAATGCTCTCAGTGGCTACCCAAACTCCAGCTTGCCTATTTGACAAACCTCCAGTCATAGTCTTGGATTCGAGCGGGAAATCTTTCGAAAGTCCAACAGATAAGATACCCAAAATGGATCACTTCTGTAAGGAAAACCACCCTTTTAACTAAGAATGTATGTAAGTTAATCCGATTTTTTTTTTTCATCCAAATAGAAGCCAGAGACACACGATTCAACATTGGTTGAGCAAAAAGTGTGGAGCAGTGCATCATGTCTGCTTGAATGTTGAAAACAATATGTTAAACATCGTAGCACTTAGTAGTATGGAGCCAACAAGTCTGAACATCGCTCAAAATTGTCTGAGCAACAATTGTTGATTGCTACTGCACTGTGTTATCATTAGTTTATTAAAATGATAAATGAAGCCAGGACGCACGGTTCAACATTGTTTATCGACAGATGTTGTGACTGTTGTTCCGCAACAAATGTTGAACAATGTATCATGTCACGTTGAATGAAGTAATCAGGCAATTCAACATGCGGACGTTGTTGAACGAAATTTAAAACTTGGCCCTCTTCCTTTCAATAGCTTGCAACATGTTAAATGGCAAAAGAAAACATCAAGCCATTGCCATCAAGCCATGGCAAAAGAAAACATCAAGCAAATTATCGAGACATGAATGTTGAACGCAGTTGCCGTTCCTGTTTTTGACAAACTGAAAATAAACAACTTAAATACAAACAGTTAATTCAAAAAACAACTTAAATACAGCACCTGACGGGAGCCACGCTCTTGCCTTCAATGGTTTCGACATCATCATAGCCTGACCAGGATCCGCTTAGAACAGAATTAAAAAGATGTCACAAAATGACACAGCAGAGATTACGACAATGAAATTGAGAGAAAAAAAATAATCTAAGGGTGGCAGCATTGTCTGGAAAAACCTCAAAAGGAGAAGACAAAATTATTTCTTTCTGGATCCATTGGTACTCCAATCGAAGCAAATTACGTATATGTTATCCGGCCTTGTAATGTTTGGAAAACGAACATTTCCTTCAATTAAACAAAACATCCGGGCCTACAAGAAAACCACACGAAAGAAAATCAAATAAAGTTAACTTGTTTTCAAAGCGTGGGTTCTGTTCAGATTTATGTAAGCAGATAAAGATTGGAAAGGGAAGTATAAAAGATGGCAAAGCCACTAGTGACCCACTTCAAATTAACTAATTTTCAGAGGTCAGACTAAAGACGTCTACTTTGATCGCACTAGGCTAAGAGCCACATGCCCCCACTCAAGGATGGAACCCTACCCCTCATTCCCAGCCCCACCCTCTGGAGATACAGGCACGTAACACTGCACTCACTGGCGATTGAGGTCACCAAACTTCCTCCTCCCTCTTGGCGAGCTGCACATGTCACGCCTCTTGACTCTGCAAAGTAAGTGTGGGATACTGTATCAACTTTTAGTGGGCCAAAACGTCCCCGTGTTAAAAACATCCAATTCAATCTAATTGCATTCACAAGTGGATTGAGAAGAAGTTCAAATTTCATATAAGAAAAAGGTGAAAAGGCCAAAAGCGAAGGTAATTTTTAGAACGGTTTCAATCATAATTTAGCATTCAACCTCATATTAAGGACGTTGCCTCTTAATACAGACGTGTTTTTGCGTTGTCTCTTTGTTTCCAAATTGAAGCCTTATTATCTCTGACAAGAGAGGATGTCCTCTCTTGTCTCTGAAAATGCGTAGTTACTCCTAATTGTCATTTTTGATGTCAATAGCCCTTGTAAAGACCTTCGATTCGTTTCCCGCATCTTCATAAACCGTGCAAAAATATCTTTAAATTAGTAGGCACCGTCCGCAAGAAATCAGGGGTCCCCGGACCATCCCAAGATGCACAGAATGCATGAGTTATGGTAAAAGTAGTAAAGCCTAACCCCAGACAAATACCTGCAGCGAGTCTTGATAGCAAAGCACAGACCGAGTAACAGGAGAAGCCCAACAACAGATCCCAGGATGATCAGTGCCAATTCAGCATTACCCAGGCTGCTATCCACTGTAGGAGACTCTGTGGGAGTGGGGAGTGGGGCCTGGATCTTCCACCTGGCGTACAGGGTATCTAACTGGTCAGCGTACTTCTCAATTGTTCTGAAGAAAAAGATAGTCATTTGCCTCAGTAATTGTGTAGAGAACAAATTTCAATTGGCAACAACCAATGATTTTGCACGAATCCGGGGATATGTTGTAAAATACCTTTTCAGATCCGATATGCTCTATATTTTTAACGTGGCTTTTGTCATGTATTCGCTGAAGGAACGATTTGTCTATCCTCACTCAGCTTATTGCGACAGCGGCGTGATATTTATTGATTCTTTATCCATTGCTCATAGTCACGCGCTATGACGTTGGCAAATATTTGAATTTGGGCCAATCTGAGAGTCATTATGAAGTGCATTTAGGAGACAAGTGACTTTATGCTGGTTGAACATTCTACTTCTTGCTGCTATACGGTGCTGAAACAGCTGTCCACGGTTGCATTTTTGACCTTCGGTTTGGTCTCTGTCCTGTCGTCGTCGTGGTAAGTTTTCTACGCAGTATCGACCTTGCTCACTTTACTTATAAAAAATACGATTTTCATAAGTATTTAAAAGAGGGTGACAAACAGTGACAGAATCTAGCCCGAACTGTTAGTACCGTTGAACTAAAAACATTTTACTTGTTTTTTACTATGGAATTTTTTCTAAGTTAGGAATTCCTAAAGGTCAGATTGTTTCGAAAATTCAAAACAATTTTCCAAATAAAAATTACCTATGGTGAGGACTGCAAAATTTCTAGCACAGTAGGAGTAAAGGCCTTGATTATTTCAGATAAGCATAAAGTTTGATAAATAACTGTGATTACAGTTGAGTCTGTGGTCAAATTTACTTTTGTTTAAAACGGAATGCAAATAACGCAAATGCAAATAGGGTGGATGACCTAGCTGCCTCACTTGTATGTTAATTAGTTAATAAACCCCTTCAAGCGGCTTGTATATCTAACAATTATTCCATGAGCGCGCGTTGGATATGAGATGGTAAATAGCCAACGAGGCGCGAAGCGCCAAGTTGGCTATAACTAATGTCATATCCAACAAGCGCGAATGGAATAATTGTGTTACTGAATTCTCCGCGTTTGGATATTGCTGTTGAAGTTTACTGAAGTTTTATATTTTAAGAAAAAATTTCCTTCAAATTAAAACAACCGGATGTTGAGGCAACCTCCGACCAAAGCGCGCGAAACGTGATGATCACATGACACGTGCAGCTCTTTGCAAACGGAGTTGAATGAAAAATCAAAAGCGAAGAAAATCGGACACATTCGGACATCTAAAATTCAAGAAACGTTTAAATGTACGAATTATAACCTTTCTGAGACTAGCATTCAAGTGCTTTTGAAGTTCCAGCTCATCGAGAAGCGTAATAGTTGTGCACATTTGAGCAAATGTTTTGCTGTGTGGTGCCGAGCGAAGGAAGAGATCAGGGCAAGGACGGCTTTTTTCATGCTGAACTGAATTCCTCGCGGACGATTTAAAACACTTCAGGCAAGTCCAAGTGTACGAGGCACAACCTCACTGAGACAAGCATTCAGTGCAAGTTTTTAAACTTCAAGCTTATTTGAGAAGCGTAAGAGCTGTGCACATTTGTGCAAATGTTTTGCTGAGTGGTGCTGGCGACGGGAACGAACATTATGGCCGCCGCTCGTACGGATTTCATAGATGAACTTTTCCTGAAGTCCTCCTAAATGCGTAAAAACATAAAGGCAGGCATAAAGCTCTTCCTAAGAAATTTCTTCGATTGGCTTTAACTTCTTACCGCAAGGATTTGCAAGCCATCCTGATATTATTTTTAAAGGTAACCGGTTATTGTTGTTGTTATGTGATCTAAAAATCGTAAAATCTTGCAATTTTGAAGATTTTAAACGAAACTTCAGAGAAACGTACCATTAAATAGTATCATACCGAACTTTGTGGCTTTTATTGTTGTTATATTGAGATGGCATTGTTTGGTATTTCTTTCTTTTTTTTTGCTACATATTTCCGAAGAAACTGTCGCTTCCCACCGGAAAAAAATTTAGCTTAGCGACACCTGGGGCATTCGTTTTCCATATAAGGTCAAACTACGGTATATGAACTGATAACCGAGATTTAGTGAACCAATCAGAACGCTAGAAATGCAATATCCGAGGCTGAGAATTTAACGAAGGATAATGCCCGGACTGAAAGATTGTCCAAAAAAAATGAACGCTTGGCCGGGAAGTGAAGCTTCGAGGGCGACTAGTGTGCATTATCATCCCTCATACCAGCAAGCCGGAAAGAGGACTATTCTTTTATAATACTCCAATTAATTTTTTAAACGCGATGCTTTAATGTGGAAAAGACGAAACGGCCGATGATGGCACTGGCGTGTTTTCAGGAAAATAAATGCAAGCTATTTTGTTTTCAATTTTATTAAACTGTGATTAGATTGCAATATCTAAGACCTAAAGCTTTGGCGTTGTTTCTCTTTTTTTTTTTTTTGGTTGGTTTATGTGCAGATAACCACATTTCTGTCGCAGATGTAATTTAAGCGATTTAACTGCTTACATGCAATTTTAAATCCTAGATCTTTTGCTTCCAATACGAAAGAGGCAGAGATTTTAATTCTGCAGTTACAATTTGTTATAAAAAGTTAGTTTTTACCTTAATACTTCTTCACTTGTCATGATCTTTTGACTTTTAACATTGACGGCATGGAACAGTACTTCAGAGTTTGTGGTCTGCTTGCCATTGCTGTCCTCAGCAAATACTTTGAAAATTGCTTCTATGTTTACTTCGCCCTCGGTGATGTTATTTAACACACTGAAAACGTTACAGATAAGTCATTCATAATACATGTATGAACTCAATAATAGTATTGGGCTATAAAGGTAAAGTCGCCTACTCGGCCCGAGCTTAACCCGGTTTCTGTAGCATGAGGCGACTAGGAGTATTGCTACTCCCCCTGGATGGGATGCTGATCCATCGCAGGGTTACTCCCAGCAGTATGTCGCCGGTACATATTTATGCGCCTAGGTGAAGCGAGACAATGTGGAGTAAAGTTTCTTGTCTAAGGATACAACACAGTAATGCAGAGACCAACCTGGCCACGTACGAACCAACGACCCTCAGATCTTCCGATCGTCCGATCGAAAGTCCAACGAACTAACCACTTCACCACCGTGCCTCCACATTAAGGCGATGTAAGAAAAATCAATCGATCAACCAATTAATCAATCTGTCAGTCAGTCAGTCAGTCAGTCAGTCAATCGATCGATCGATCGATCAATCAATCAATCAATCAATCAATCAATCAATCAATCAAACAAGCAGTGGATTAATTAGTTAATTACGTTTCGTGCACGTACATCATGTGTTGGTATGTTGACATAAATGAGTGTGATTTTACTACCAGAAACGTGTTATCACGGGAGCCAAGCCGGTACATTTGGACTGGTCCGATTATAACCCGGTGATAACCAAGCAAGTTCAGTTCATTTGGGTTTTGACTTTGTTCTGCCTAAAATGCATGCGAGGTTGCAACAGTTTCAACGTCAGAACAAGAGAAGAGAAAAACAAAGAGAGAGATGCAGAATAGCAACAATAAGAAAAGAAAAAAAAAAAATCTCAACCTGATAAATTCTTCTTTATTTCGCTCGATCAGGGATGGATCAACTTCAGCTTTCAAAGTGACTCTTTGATCATCAAGAAGGACATATATCTGCGGAATGATCAGAAAATACAAGTGTACAGATGGCAAAACCCAAAATGTTAACTAGTCAAAGATTAATGTCGATTTCCAACTGCAATTTTTTGAACCCCCATCGCAAGCCGGACGCCAATTTACTGTAAGTATCAGAATTTCCATCGTATTCAATTCTTAAAAAATTTTGAAACTTTTTCAGGGATCCAATGGTTATATCCCCAGTTAAGCACGTGGAAAATTAAGGATTCTAGTGGTACTGGTAAATCACATCATCGTGAAAACAGTCCAGGGAGGATTCGTTAATAAGGCGCTGCACGCAAAAGATTAGACAGTCTGCCATCAAGTAATTGTAAAACGTGAAAAAGTAAATAATAGACCAAAAGTTAAAGGTTAATCTCAAAGTGTCTTGGACCACAACGTGTTTACAAACAGTAAAAACGTGATAAGAGAGCAGACACACTCCCGTACAGAGTCGCAATCTCATGACGAGGAGGACAGAGAAATTGTGGGCAGCACTATTGAAGCGCTCGGTCACAGGAACTCTTGTAGTGTTCTTTCCTACACTTCTAAGATGTACTTCGAACCGTTCGCGTAAAGTATTTAAGGATGGTGATTGAGCATTTGGGTTGTGTATATGCTGTTCACTTTATATTATTTTGCTAGGAAATAGTCAGATTCTAACAAAACAAACAAACAAACAAATAGACAAACAAGCAAAAACAAAAACAACACTACAATGGTGGACAAAAGGATTGGGGCAAATATTGCATTGTATGCTATTAAGGTCTAATTAAGTATGATCTTGTCAAGAAGCCATGCTATCCATTTTTAATCACGTTGTACTTCCAATCCCTTCTCCCTCTCCCCTAAACAATGTTGAAGTCCACTACACATTTTCGTTACATTGTTTGGGGGTGGTGGTCGGGGCATAAATGTTCCTGTCGCGCGCATAAGAATGAATGAGAATTTGTCCCAAGATTGTTGTCCTGGAGTGTAGCTACGAAATCATCATGATACATTACCTGTACAGTCGCCTCTTCCAGAGCCTCATTCGTAGGTATTCGTCCATGGTTATCACGTGCACTGACTTGAATGGCAAATCTCTCACCCTTCTTCCCTTTAAAATTGCTCGCTGTTGTTATAAACCCTGTGTTTTCGTCCATCTTGAAAAAGCCGCCATCGTTTCCAGATGATATTCGATACTGAATGGAACTGAAGTTACCACTGTCTCTATCTGAGGCCTTGAATAGTAAGGGGTAATACTTGTCATTTTTGAAACAAGGTCTACCGTTTGGACATCCTTGTTACTAAATGAAGGTAAAATTACTTGTGAAGCAGAGCGAAACCAAATCAGAGAAACGAAAGCCGTTTTCCTTGACATAAATGAATAATAGGACTGCTAAACTATTTTTAATTTGTTTAAGTTAGCAGAAGCTATTATTATTATCATTTTAGCTGAATCAATTTACTTAGATACCATTCAAGGGTTTTGCTGTAGTCCAAAAATTTTAAAATAACGTCGCCATTTTTTAAGGTGATTACGTAACATCTTCAGATTGTTATCTATTAATTAAGGACGGTGCCTACTTTTGTTACTGCGCATACGTTCTGCGCACCTCGAGATACTCGGGTTTCCCATGGGTGGTGCCTACTAACGCAGGGATATTTTTGCGCGGTTTAAAATTATCCGGAGAAAGTAGAACTTAGCAAGCGCTCTTGGTATCCAGAAAGAAAACTGGCGGTAACCATGCATTTTTCAGAGACAATAAAGCTTCAGTTTCGAAAACAACGCCATACACTGCTTTGTATTTAACGGCTTTTTAGAATAATTGTTGCTTAATTATCACTAAAAAATGTATGGTTACCCCAATTTTCTTTTTGGATTTCAATAGCCCTTGCTAAGATCTGCTTTCCCCGCATAGTCATACACCACACAAAAATACTTCGGTATTAGTAGGCACCGTCCTTAAAACTTTCGCTTCCAGCGTGTGAGCCTCAGTTTAGTGATGTGCTTCTTGCTTTTGATTTTGTTGATGACATTCTAAAGTGTGACGGTTCAAATGAAAGCTTCAGAGCAGTAGTTTCCAGTCGGTACTGCTTATTTTGTTGCAGAAGGTGCATCTATTCAAAGGAAGGCTAAAGACAAGTCATTTTCTGCGATGCTGGTATTGTGTTGTGTACGGTAGTTCACAAAAAGCCTTCGCAATGTGCTCTTGGTTCGGATTATTTTTTTAGACTCTTTTCTTTTTCTCTTAAAAGCCCTAGGGGAAGTAAAATGTAATTTCAAATCTTTTCCATACACTAGCTTACCCTGATTTTCATGATATATGTGTCGAAGGCAGCACCCTCAGCGATACCTAAAATAATCACGATATTCAGTTCAGGTCGTTTTCATATAAAAACAACAACAACAACAACAACGTCAACAACAAAACAATGAAAGGGATAATGGCTTTTTGGCTAAGCATTTCAAATTCACTCAGTTGTCGTATTAAACGTACCTTGCGTTTATCCTTTAACGTCCTTCAACCACGTAAGAATATTTTACTGAATATCGAGTGGTATTATCACTATTTAAATTTTGTTATAAAAAAGAGGTCACGACAATGGACATAACATAAAATCTTCTAAAAGAAAATGATATGAAAAGGAAGCCCAAATTGTAGCATTTTTGTATACCTTCTTGCTCAATTCTGCTTTCCTTGATTATCCAAGACGCAAAATGGTGAGAGCAAGAGTCCACTACCCGGATTGTGCAACTCGCATACTAAGTCTATGTCGCGGTGTTTTCACAGATCATTCTATGTTACTATTTTCTACGAAAGCTTAATATTGTTTCCCATGAGAATTATGCAAGGCTTGTGATTGGTTAATAAGGCTTCTGTGGGATTTTGAATTCAACTTCAACCCAGAAATAAGGTTTATGAAAACACCGTGACTTGAATGTATAGCAATTGTACGCTTCAAGTAATGGGTTTCTACCACCCACCAATGTTACCTAGGCTATAATCCTGGGCTAGACGACAAAAATGGATTCAGTTTGTTGTTGATATTCATCCCAGCTGAAAATAAGGGTTTTATCCGATTTTAATTGGACACCAAACTCTCCAAACATCACTTTCAACTGAATAAAGAGCGCTTACGTAAAACTCAGCTTTCAGTGATTTGGCTTTCACGCATTTTAATTTCATATGAAAAAAATCTCGTACCCAGATGAGTGAGAAGATCTGGGTACGAGATTAAACTTCTTCTGTAAGGTGATTTCAAGGATGTGTTGGTGTCACCCATCTTGGAGATACTTGTAGCCATATTTGCTCCTACCTCCCGTAAAGAGCGGCCTGATGAACTCCGGGGCATTGTCATTTAAATCAGTGACTGTTACTGTAACTGATGAGGTGTCATAGAGATAACCATTGCCTGAAAAATAAACAATAGATTGTTCTTTGATTCGAGCCCACTTACGTCACTTTACTGTCTAATTGGGCATTTCCGAGTTGCGAGAAAGCGATGTTTCGGGCAAAGTTTTTATTATGGAAATTCGTTTTCATTCATATGCAAACAAAACTCATTTTCACATGAAAAGCTTTGCACTTAACCTCCCTTTCGTAATCAGGTTCAAAGTAGCGCAGAAATGGCCTGTTACTCCCCCCACTCACTCAGAACCAAGAGGAAGCTGAAGTATGGAGGCCTATTTCACTCACAGGAAGTATTCTGGAACACCGCCATTTTACTTCCGCTTAGCAGGGGATGAAGCACATTTTCTTGTGTTTCGTCTTTTTTTTTTCTTTTTTTTTGTTGTTGTTCAGTAAACTTCATCACATAGATTGATAATGTTTATAAGTAGACAGATACAGAAGGTAACAACTTAATATCTCAGAGTAAAACGGTTTATATTCATCCACTCTATATAAGTTGATACAACAATAACGGTATCAAAAACGCCTAAACATTTGTAAACAAGTTATGGTCATATTCTTGACATAATAGGTTACCATAGCAACAGTATCATTTATTAAAAACACCCCTTATTTTACCTTTAAGTGGTTACAACTCGAAAACGAGCTCGGTGACCCCCATTTTTCGTTATGGAACTGTAATCAGCACGTTTAGATACAATTTAGATACAAGGTGGCTCTGAGGGTGATTGAAAATACTAATTAAAACTAAACTATGAAACAATGAAGCCAATTAACTATCAAAGAGATTAAAAATTCGAGTGGAATCAAACATTTAAACTCCATGAAGATCCCATTATGAAGGACACCTGAACAAGGGAAGATAGTGTCATCTAAACATATAGCAATAGGACAACATACTGTCAACATTTCTGTTCCGTGGCCGACTTGTCTCATTAAAGGCCTTGGTTCGATAATTGTAAGCACCAACAACCAGAGAGTAGCTTGCAGTCCTCTCTCGATCCAGACTTCTGTTCACGTATATTGTGCCAGTGTTGTCTATGCGGAAGTCGCCTAAAGAGAAGTGAATCACAAGTTTTCTAGCTTAACGTATTTCGTACTGTCTCATTTAAAATGAATGAAAGAAAAAAGGAAAGAGGAAGGAAAGGAAGAACTGAATAAAAAAAACAGGGTTTGGTGCTTAATGTTCACCGTTTCCTGACCTTAGCTTCATTTAAAATTAGAACGTCCCATTATAATTCATAACTTAGTATTACTTGCATCTTATCATCAATTGAAAAGAGAAACTAGAGTCAGAGCGTTTCAGGGGAAAATTACATTTCATTTCATGGAGATTGTGAGATAAAATGTTTTTTTAAGAAAACGTATTCTTTAACACTTTCCTTATAAGTTTTATTTTTCCACTGCCTTCTGTAATTGATTCATGCTGAAGCGGATATCTTGACTTATTGTGCTGTAACGCATCGTGTTATATTGTTTGGTCCATTTACCATGGCCATAGTTAATAAAAGGAAATGGACAAACTTCTTTGCTTTATGTTTTTGTTAGCGTTTTGCGACGTTGACCGTACACAAACCACAATAGATTTTGAAATATATTGGAGCAACTGACCAAAAGAAACGTTTCCGTGAAGATATTTAGTTGTTTAATATAGCACATCACATTCTCCGGGTTGTTGGTATTTTTCTTGCAAGGGTGATTAGGTCAGGTAAAAATTGTCCTTTTTATTTTTACAATTGAAAAACAAGTCACAGTTGAAGGTCTGTCGCTCTCTGGATAAAAGTTGCAAAAAGGCTTAGAATATGTCGAGTTTGAAGTCGTACCTCGATTGTCTCCAGCTGTTATCTTGTATGTTATTTCCGCATTGGTTCCTTGATCTGCGTCTGTTGCTCTGACCTGAATCACTGACTGACCAACAGGACTCCCCTCAGAAGTGGACACGCTGTAAAATTAGATTACACACCAGATGTAGTTGCTACAGCTCAATGACTTGTAATAATTTACGGCCAAGTATTGCTTTAAATTAACCAGTCAACCTAGAATTTGGCAAAATCTTTAGAAATGACGTCCCCTGCCTTTCGTGTGTTCAAAATAGTTGCTTACTTGCAAGAACTATGTAAAAAATACAAGCCGCCTCGTTTCTTTTTTACTGATATTTTTGGCATCCTCACGTCCTGAATATTTTTAGTTTCTTTTTATCTCTATTTCATATAGACAGCATGAAAGAGAGAAATTTATGTATCCTCATGAATCAAACGTGTATTCAAAAGATAAAAAAAAAGACAAGACAATGCTTTTCGCAACCAATTATTGAGCCTATGGTTGGCTCTATTCGCTAAATGCGTACTAGCTCATTGCACTCTTAAAATACCTGATAGATAAGGAGATTAGTTTCGAAAGAAACTGTGGTAAGGGGTCGGTGGGAGAGTAGAAACGGATATTTGATTTTATCAATCGATTTGATTAGGTAATTAAAATGGCCACCGTCAAGAGATTCTGAAGATGATAACACTTGAAACGACCCATTTTGTATCCCTTTGCGGTGATTAAATGACTTCATCAACTCAGTTGATAAGACCAAAGAGAAAAAATACCTGTACGAACGTTTCTCAAATATTGGCTGATTGTCATTCACATCTGAAACAGTGACATAGACAGGGACGACAGACTTGAGAGGCTGGGGCGAGCCTAGATCCTTGGCCTCCACGGAGACGATGAAACGTCTGTATTCATCCTCATCGATGTTCCTTTGTAAAATCATTTCTCCTGAATCTTGATTGATGCTGAAAACATTTATGTTTACAACGTCGTAGAGAATCCTGTACAGCACTCGACCGTTTGTTCCCTGAAAAAGGAATCTCCTTAATTGCATTTGTTACACTTAACAAGGGGCGTTATCTTAACTTAAACGCTGCCTCGATAAATGTAGTTCAAGATAATTCGCCCTCTTAGCACAAGTTAAACGAGTTACAATATCTTCTCTTTCTTCTAAATTATCGTTTTAATTATCAGTTCAATTCCTGGACAGTTAGGTCACACTTAACACGACTTAAGTTTAGATTTTAAATTAGCGCATACATTGGCGTTCCTGATTGCTTAACGTCTCCACAAAATTGTCCTATCGTCATTGTCCTTAACAGGGCTGGGGCCCTCTAATAAACAGTTTGAAAATGTGAGAATTGTTTTTATAGTTATGATGAGTTTCTAACTGAAGAACGGTAACTTACCAGATCCCTATCCTGAGCGGACACGGTCACAACTGACGTCCCTGCCTTATCTCCCTCAGAAATAGTCTCATTGTAGCTTGAAAATGCAAAGCGTGGCGTCTCGTCATTAGTGTCCAGCACATTAACTCTCACCGTGGTGCTACTGTTCAGCTTAGGACTGGACGCGACATTGGTTGCAGATACCTCAAGGTCATACTGCTCAATCCTTTCGCGATCCTACAGAGATACAGAGAATACAACCATCATCATGATCATCATCATGATCATGATCATCATCATCATCATCATCATCATCATCATCATCATCATCATCATCATCATCATCATCATCATCATCATCGTCATCGTCGTCGTCGTCATCATCATCATCATCATCACCTGACTCCCATCGATACGCCTTGGAGTTTGCTGATCGAATCAATCTTTCAGCACAAGTGACATTTGATGTCTTTCCCTGTATAGAAACTTTCATGTTGAAGATCAAAAGTGTTGCACTTTGCACTTGTGGCTGCTCCAAGCAGTAAGGGAAAACAGTATACACTATTTTTAACTTACCCGGGGATAAACATGCAAGAAAGATGTGCATGTAAAACATTGTATAATTTTTTTCTGCTCTTGAATGCCTGAACGCCTGTCTATTTGTTCTCTTCAAGATTTTATCATTTGGTTTTCAGGTATTTCTTTATTTGGATTGGTACATCAGGTGTAATTTGGGCTCAAACCTGGAAACGAGGGAACGTTAACCAAAAGGCGTGAGTGATAATGTAGTCAATATAAAATCTTCAAAAGCATTTTTAGTGATACTTACCAACGATTTCTTGGTAAAAATTACTCCTGTGGTACCATCGACATTAAAATAGCCATCAGTGTCTCCTCCTGGTAGAAGAAATCAAACGCAGTATAGTTAAAAACGGATGAACGACACCCCAGTCAGTTAGTCAGTCTAATTTCATCCAGACAGCAAAACTGGAGGAGAAGATTCTAGAACGTCTATTTCGACACTTTTACTGCTGAAGACGAATCTATCAATCAGGATCTTTGCTTTCAATAATAATATTTAGTTTTGTTTCTGGAGAGAACAAGATTACTCGTACAGAACGCACACCTCCCTTAATTCGAATTCATCCCTGTATCTTTGGGATCCATATATCTGTATATCTGTTGAGCAGAGGTAATTCTAATAATTTTCCGAGAATATATTAATTCCTTCTCTCAGAGGTGATTTATAAATCATAACAGACTACACTTTTTTTAGAAAACAAAGACAATGTTTAATCCTTCCAGTTACTAGAGGTTGAGGTAATCATACACTGACCATCTTACTCTTTTATTTATCCTTTTAATTTCACGCGGCGGAAAACGCCAATAGAGGTTTCAGTACAACTGAAGGTTTATTGCGCCAAACCCTCAATCTAGAAGGCCAGATTGCTGTTCTTCATTCAACTCTCTCAAAGACCAATAAAAACCAGTAGCAAGAATGAACGGCGGCACCTTAGTCACATTTAAAGGCGCAACAACAGAAGAATGATAAAGAGACTATGCAAGGAAGGAATCTTATGTCTCAGAAAAGGTGAACGTAACATTTGTGGGAATTAAGATGTACATTAACAAGGATTCGGACTTGGAAATGTTACACACCATTTGTACTGAATATGTTCTTTCAAAAAATATTCTCACCAGTAATGGAGTAAGTTATCTCAGCATTCTTTTCAATGTCTTTGTCCTCAGCAGAAACTTTCCCAATGGTTGTATTGGCATCTTCGTTTTCTTTGGCCTCGAACGGACCAAAAATCTAAATATTTAGAAATCGAAAAGAAGGTTTTCGAAACGTTATGTGTAATAATGTTTCGGATACTATAACTCAAGTCAAAATAATTTCTAACTAAAAAGTGTTGAGAAAAAGTTTACTCACTGTTTTAAAAACTGGTGTGTTGTCATTCATGTCAAGTATCTTTACATCCACCGTACCGAAGTCCATATATGGAACACTTCCTTGATCACGTGCCATCACAATAAGCTGAAAATGATTACCATATTTATTAGCAAAATATGTACTTACGATCTAGGAGCTCTTCCCTGTATTCCGTTTAACAATTTCACTGCGGAAAGTAAATTATGAAACATTGCAAACTTTATAATCGTAAGGCACTGTTTTCCAGTTCACGTTTACGCAGGCTTCATTGCCCTTAGTAATACATAAGAGTCGTTTTTTAATTGAGTTACAGTACGCAATACGGTTAATCACGCCAGACCACACAACACAATGAACCAATCATAGTTCGAAGAACGTTTAAATGCGTCAAGCCCTCAAAGACTCTTGCAACATTGGTGTCGGTTTTCCTTCTAATTACTTAGGAGAGTGGTGTTATTTTTTTCACTAACTGCAATAAATGGGAACGTATTTCAATACTGCTTTTACATGGACCACAACAACTGATACTTTTATAACCAGAGCCCGGTTGGTCGAAAGCCGATTTACGCTAAACTGCGATTAAAGGTTAACCGAGGTTTTCTTCACACTCGTTAAAAATGTTTTCAAAAGCCAATTTTAAGCTCATATTTTGTAAAGAAAAGTCTAAATCAGAACTAGAAGACAAAGCTCTTTAAAGTTATCTTTATTTATAAGTAATTAAACTTGAATCAAAGGTCAAGTGGGTTATTCAAGCCTTGAACAACTTGGCCCAGAACTCTTAAAATTAAAAATAAAGGGAAGATAAAATATGTCACGCATGCATTCCTGTTTACCGTGTACGAGTCCTTAGTTTCTCGGTCCAATGCCCCAGCTGTTGTTATAATACCGAAAGTAGCGTCAATGTTAAACTTTCCTTCATCTCCGTGCATGATTGCGTACCTCACTTCCCCATTGGACATGACGTCATTATCAGTAGCATTGACGTCATGAACAAAAGAACCACTTTTTACATTCTGAAGAAGACCATAAAAAGCGACAAAAAGTGTTAATGTATCACTCTGAGCAATCCTTACTCTAAATAGCCTATTTTACAGTTGTGTGCTTAGTGACCTGGCCTTTGATTGAAAGTGAGGCTAGAGTTGACTTTGCTTTGATACAAAGCTCACTGCTTTTTATATGAAAATTATGGTGTTCTCTATAAATATGAAAAGCACTGAGGTTAGTATCAAAACAAACTCCAGCCCCGCTTCAATTTAAAGGCCAGGACACTAAGCACAACTTTGAGTCATTAGCCAAAATTCAAAACGGTGTCATTTTAAAGGCAAGCTTTTTGTATCAAAAGAAAAACATTGTAGTTCAAAGCGAAACTGACGTTTGTTTCTTAGGGATTGTTTACATGATACCAATACGACTTTCATTCCTATGCGAGATGAAAACTGTTTTCAGCGTTTACACCCTAAACCGCTGTTATGGAAGCGTAAGCTTCATTCTGTAATGAAATAGCTGAACTAAAAGAAAACAATCACAGCGCGTTTACACGTCATCGGTATGAGTGCTTCTGGTAAGTTTTCGAATATTAGTGTGGTAGACACATCTGGGTGGACTCCCACTGATACGATGAATCTTTTCGATATGAGATTTTGGATTGGTGTAAGTAAACGAATACAGAGCTGTGGCGGCTCCAGACCTTTTGTTAAGCGGGCGGTCCGCTCTCGAACGTTCGACGTGCTTCCCTTCGTGAAACGGAACATCTTGGCGCTTTGGTTCTCCGTTCCTCGATTTTGGTCTAAAATATAAGGAAGGGGAGGGGAGGTTGCACCGACCCCTCCCCTAGATCCGGTAATGCAGAGACATAGGAGGGAACCAAAATGGACTCGTTCGGGTTTGATTGTCGTAGTATAGAAGTGGTTTTAGGAATAATGGGACTTATTAGCAATAACGTCTTTAACAAAAGGGACACTGATTAGCGAGGAAAGGATTTTTAAGGAGAAGGTAACAAGATCTAATCGTCGACGTAAACTTAGTTTTTTACTTATGCTACGGTGATTGGTAGCAGCAATAATGACAACCGATTACTTGAGTTTTGAACTTCTTAATTCGTGTGTCATTGGCCGGCGCAGTGGTTCAAGTTTTATTACAAGTATTTTAGTGCTATTCATCAAAGCTTCAAAGAATTTGTCGTTTTCTGTGTTGTATTTTGTTGCAGTCATAACTACTAATGGCACCTCATAAACTGAAGCCATGCTTTTCCGTGGTCGAATGATTGGCGCATTGTCATTCACGTCAGTAAGAACAAACTCCACTTCTGAGTGGTCAGTTCTTTTAGGCTCTCCGTCATCCTCCGCGAGCACACGCATTTTCAGAGTATCATTGGCTTCGCGGTCCAGTTGCTTTGCCACAGTTATTGCACCAGTTACCTCATTGACTGAAAATAGTCCTATAGAAACAAACAAACAATAATAGTTCCTCATTGCACGTATCAGATCAGGCCGATAAGCGACAGAGTCCGGAGATATACAGGAGATATACGCGAGATATACGGGAGACATGGCATTGGTCTACAATTTATCTACCAATCTGGCTTATGAATAGAATTGCGCATGTAATGTCACCCCCTTTGTAACTTTCTCTCGCAAGAAAAATGCTTAATGCGAAAAAGTAGACTAATAATACTTCTTTTTACCGATATACTGTGTAGCATCTCTTCTGTATTTGCTAACTGTAGTTTCGCAAAGTTTTCATCGGCTTTGCGAAATAAGTGACAGGAAAACGTGTGCCATACAATAGCACCTTTCTCTAAACATAATAGGGAGTTGAAGCTAACAATATGGTGAGGCCTAGACTCAAATCAAACAGTCTACGGAATAGATATTACAGAAATGAAACAAGGATGCTATGAAAGGCGATGGAAAGAAAAGAACAGCGAATATGGGCCCAGTTGTTCAAAGCTCGATTAAGCTAAACCTGCGTTAACGTGAAATTGGTTCGAGTTTAATTACTTATCAATAAGGATTCTTCAGAAAGCTAAGCCTGGGTTAATGTGAACTTTGGTTCGAGTTTAATTTCGAAATAAAAAGGATTCTTCAGAAAGATTTTTGTCCCTCAGTTTTGACCTAGACTTTTCTCTACCGTAAGCTTAAAATTAGCGTTAAAAACATTTTTAACGAGCAAGATGGAAACTTTGGTTAACTTTTAATCGTGGATTAGTGCTAATCGGCTTTCGAACAACAGGGCCATGTTTTTTTTAATTCGACAGCGACTTAGTGTAACGTGAAATGGGTGCGTATTTACAGAAGCTCCTTTCTTGAGTTTTCAAATAAAAAACCAAATAGAAAGAGCACAGCTAGTAGACAAAAGCTCGCTCTTGTAGCTTCCTACATTGCCGAAATTCAGTGTCTGTATCATTTATGTGACTGATGGGAACATGGTTTACTGTACCAAATTTGAAGACGACAAATCTAGAAAACGAGACGGAAAGGGGTTTGGCTTAGTCTGAAATGTCAGCCGTCTCCCAGTGGGTTAGGGGGAGGAGACGGCTGACATTTCAGACTAGGTATGGCTATACACATCTTGTCAGGGCCCTTTTGGTTTAAGTTGGTCAGCAGGGTAGCTAGAAATGAGCTTGCTCTAGTGTCTTTACAGGATACATTACCAGCCTCGTTTCCCGCCATAATTTTGTAGCGCACTTGACCGTTTCTGTCCGCGTCAGCATCATCAGCTCTAATCACTTCTACAGTGGTGCCAACTGCTACGTTTTCTACCACCTTTCGAGCGTACAAATCTTGAGTGAAAACTGGAGAATTGTCGTTCACATCTAAGACTTGAATAAGAACCTTTAAATGGCAAAGCAAAGAAGATCAAACTATAGTATGTATCGATCCAAAGATACCAGAAATTCTATAACAAGGCAGTTTAATGACGACTGTTCAGTCCAGTACAAGACTTCTTCAATGCTAAATACGTACTTGTATTATTACATATGTAGAAAATCGAACGCACTCATTGTGGCAGTTTGAGGGACTTGTGTTGTACTCTATTTGTACCGTATGTGGCCGTGCATGCAAATCCAAGATTGATTTCGCCTCACACAAGAGACGCCACAGACCTAGTAACACAACCACAGACTGACTGCTGAACACTCATCTCTCGAAGGAAAAGGAGAGACCACACTCTACCTGGTTAGTGTTGTGCAGGTTTCTATTTTTTGTACATTTTTTTGGTTTCTGGTGTTGTTTCTTTTCTTTTGTCATGTGTGGCTGTTTATCGCTGTAGGGTTTTGTTTTGATGTTAGTTTGCCAAATTCGAGTTATTGGATTATGACATCTTTATGGATTTATTAACTGGGTTTCTAAAGCAGTCTTAATGACAGATCTCGCTTTATTTTAATGTCAATGAAAAAATTGTTCTTTCAGCAATTTGAACTTTAATACCGTGTCTAATGAAAGGCGAATAATAATAATAATAATAATAATAATAATAATAATAATAATAATAATAATAGTAATAATAATAATAATAATAATAATAATAATAATAATAATAATAATAATAATAATAATGAAAACAAATTTTTATTTACAATTCATCAAATATTTACAGAGCAAAAGCCATACAATAACAAAAGCATTCGTTAAATAATGTTCAAATCATAACAAAAAATCGTTGATTACCGGCACTTTAGATGCAAGCCTGTGGGCACCATTATCAGTAGCAGTGACAGTGATTTGATAATCAGCCTTCGTTTCTCGGTCCAGTTCACGCAAGAGTTTGAGCTGCCCAGTATCTGGAGATATGAAAAATGTTCCTGTGTCGTCCTTCAATGAAAAGGTTATCTGAAAATGTGCAATGAGAAAAGTTTGGGGATAACACTTCTTTTGATAAAAGGCTATAAGGTACTAAAACAGTCTCAAGAGACTACTCGAATAACGTATACCAATGACATTTAGGCAATAAGTAAAATCTCTATGCAAATCTTATGTCTTCTAGCGTAACTTTGAAGTCAATAAACTTCAGGAAGCTGCACTTGAAAAATGATAATTAACTATCACTCTCTCTCTCTCTCTCTCTCTCTCTCTCTCTCTCTCTCTCTCTCTCTCTCTCTCTCTCTCTCTCTCTTACGTGTGAAAATTAGTTTTGTTTACATATGAATGAAAGCTAATTTTCAAAGTAAAAACTATGTACAAAGCCTCGCCTTCGTAAAGAGGTTGAAATCAACTCGGACAGTGGGCTAATGTTGGCACAACGATCTGAGCTTTAACCGGATAATTAGAAAAAAAAAAAAAGGATCAATGTAGCAAAACAGGTTTCAAACCGGTACCTTTGCGTTAACTCCAGAATCTTCATCGCTAGCCGTTATTTGATGAAAGTACACCCCAACTGTCTCGTTTTCAAACACACCAAGATTGAATGAGTTTTTTGAAAATTTAGGCTGGTTGTCGTTAAAATCCGTCACAGAAATATTGAGAACAGCGTATGAAGTAAACTGTGGATAACCACCATCAGAAGCGGAAATGTTCAGAATGTAAAATTTATCCACAAGAGACTCGTAATCAAGTCGGCTGGATGGACGAACGATGCCTGATGATTCTGCAATTAGACAAATAGGGAA
This sequence comes from Pavona decussata, assembly GCF_977016875.1. Classification (NCBI taxonomy): domain Eukaryota; kingdom Metazoa; phylum Cnidaria; class Anthozoa; order Scleractinia; family Agariciidae; genus Pavona; species Pavona decussata. The sequence goes on from NW_028145523.1 coordinate 424,478, forward strand.
CACAAATAAAAACCAACATCTAGTAAAGAAACTGGGCAAAGATGTCAGAAATTAACGTTAAAGCAATTTTACCACTAACTGAGAGCGAAAACTAGATCAGAGAAAAGATAATGAAGAGTCAAGGAGAAGACGGGATGTTCCAAGGACGATTGCGGGGAAGAGGGTGAAGGGTTGATATTGATCGTTCTTGAGGTGGGATACGGTCGTATTTTTTTCAAGGAAGAGTACACATGTATTTTGACAATGCAAAAGAAATTTTGTTAAAAATGCAAGAAATGATGGTGGGAAAGATACTTCAGAGAGAGACAATTTTATATCACTTGAGAGTTTTTTAAAGACGTGCTAGAAATTGAAGTGCGCTGAAAAGCAAAGCTGCCTTTGCAGAGCATGATTCAGAATTTAGAGTCAAAATGATAAAGTATAATCCCGTTAAAATTAAATTTTAAAAAAATTGACTGCATAGAGTGATAATTTGTTATGAGAAGGGTATTTGTAAACGCTCTCCTTTGTGAGTCAATGAAAA